>NC_046334.1:44137377-44438210 GCF_000738735.6 Corvus cornix cornix
CTTCTGTTACCCAAAACATGCACACACAACATATCACCTAGATCATTGTCAATTGCTCAAAAATTTCAATTATCATTTTTGGTATAATGACCTGCCTCATTCTCTAAAACTTTTTCCAATTCTTCTGTCAACTAATAGGCATTTAATTCTACTTGAGAGTTCTGGAAGATATAGGATGGCTTGAAGAATTTTTGTAGCCAGCTGGGTCCTTATCTCTAAAGTATGCAGAAAATGCTTCATTCGCAAAACAAGTATCAAGGCACTCTGAAATGCAGAGAAACAATTTTATCATACAGCAATAATAACATACTATAACCTATCCAGTTAAGTAAATGTTTTCTTAACTGGTGCAAACCGTATCCTCTCAACTCTAACAGATTTTATTTATTCTTTAGTATCCCTTTGGCGTATTGATTCAATGAATATGATCTACTTAACAGCAAAACTGATGTGCATAAGGAGGTCTTTGTTGGTTTTATCTCTTTCGCAGTCTGTCCCTGTTCACTGCCATATACAATAAATTTATTCTTCCATCACATATGCACCCCAGGCACTCACTGTAGGTTTCCTTCTTCCACCAGTACCATCCTGCTTCCTCTCTTAATTTGACTTCAGTCTCTTTCCACTAGGTTTGTTCTCTCTGCTTGTCTCTCTTAATACAAAACACATCATGATTTCCTATAATCTGAGAACTTTGAATCTTAATTACTCCATATGTCTCTCCCTGTATTTATTCCCTTTCAATGCTTCCTGCTTTGCTTCTGTGAATTTCATTATTTGCCTTTCAATCTGGCTTTAGACTTAATTCTAACAAGAGCATGGTAGTAAGTGCTCACTAGAAATACTACTGAATAAACAGCCCAATTTACTGTCAGTGCTTCTTATTTGGTGGTTCTGGTTCTGATAATAATTCAGCAATTACCTCTGAGCAACCAGTTCACACCTCCTGTGCTTCTCTTCTCAATACTTCAATTATTTTGTCTGTCTTCTATTAATAGAGTGATTTGGAGAAAATTACTTGCATAGAGTTAGTGAGAATAGAATCATACAAGTGCAGAATGTTAGGAGTTGCAAGGGGCTTCTGAAGCTCTCTTATGCCCATGCACTGCTTAAAGCTGGTCCAATCATCTCAGTTTGTTCAGCTGAGTTTTATATGTATCTAAGGACACAAATTGTACAGCCTCTCTGGGCAATCAGTCTCACTGTTTCACTGTTTCTCTAAGTGTTTTTACCTCTGAGGGTTTGGTATTGTTGCTGGCAGTTTGTGCTGTTCTATTGTCCAGGAGTCTTCTCTTTGGAATCTAATATTCTTCATTGCTAGAAAGAAACTTAATACTTTAACTGAAGTTTGGCACTCAAAAAAAATTATTTTTGTCCGAGAAATTAAATAAAAATTATTCTTAAGTTTATAAAGAAGTTTCCATATGGAAAATTTCTAAGGCCATCATTAATAAATTAAAAGAAAAATAATATAAAACTCTCCTGATTGTTTTGCCCACTGGATAATAATTCAATGTGTTTTTTCACAAACACATGAGGAAAGCTGAACCACATTATTGCTATTGTACCAAGTATGTGTGTTGTTTTGGGCATTCAGCAATTGTTTTTCTTGATACCAAAGTGAATAAAATGACAGCTGCATTTTCATATGTTGAATCACAAATTCTCTGATTTCTAAAGGCATATTACAGGTAACTCTCGAAATCAATACTGATTTAAGTGCAAGTGCCTCTCAGAATAAAATCAAGACCCCAAAACAATATGGGAGAATACTGTATGCTTGAATATGACAGCATTTTATCATAGCTGGTAAAATTGCCTGTAAATTAACCAGTCATAACTAAATCAATATATGCAATCTATAACTGCAACCATTCACAATGGGATTGCTCAGTCCAAGTGCTGTTGTAACTACTACTGTGCAACTCCCAGTTCTTTAACCCTGGGGAAATAGAGGGGTACTGCCATTGCATTATTATTGTTGTATGACTAAGATTCTGTTTCCTACCTGTGCCTGTTTAAATACACCCTTCAGAACTGAAAACTGAGTTCTAATCAAGAGTTTCTTAGGGCTGATTAGTATACCTATGCAGTTTCGAAATATTAAGGAGCAAAGATAATCTGCTTGAATAGTCAAATTATATAGGCCAGGATATCTCCATATCTCCTTCTTTCAGTCTGAAATGGTATTAGTTTCCTTTGCTTTTAAACTCAAAATAAAGCTAGAAATTTCCTTTCAATTAATTATTTTCTTTCCAATATCTCTTAATCCTACTTAGTCTTTCTCTTTGATCAGGTTTTAAAGATTGAGTGATTAATCCTATCTGTCCCAAGAACAGAGCTAAGAAGTGAAACTTTATTTTTGATAGTTGCCACACTTCCCAGAGTAGGTAAACCTGTGACAGAAGCAAGACAATTTTGAAGCAATTTGTGAAGCGGTAGTGGTTTTCTCCACTTCAAGTTTTTTTTGTTTTATTTATGTCTTGAGACAAATCTGAGCATTAACAGAGTTACTTCCATGCCTTCATTTGTCTGTTCTGTGCTTCCCTTTTTGATTTGAGTGATGATCTTCGTAAATGTTCAGAGCATTCAGCTGTATGTCTGCCATCTGCTTCTTGCCAGAGTTGCTTCTCTGTGCCTGCCACACAGGAAAGGCTTTTCCTCAAAACCTGTCACTTGATGCTGACATTTGAAGTTTAAAAGAGGCTTACCCCAATATCTTGGTCTTTCAAATCTGTCTCAGGTTCATGTACACACAGTTTAATGAAATTTACAAAGTTATAAAAAAAATTCCTCTCTATTCTTATTAGTTAGCTTTATCTGGAGTCACTTTTAAGACTAGGCAAAATTAATGTTACAGCTCAACAAGTTTCTAACAAAATAAAAGAAATCTTTGATTACAGAGGTGGCAGGTGGAAAATATTGTCAACAAAAGTAATCATAAAGAGCATAACAACTCCAAATTATATTTAATAGTGGTTCATTTTCATCTTAGCACTTCTCGAAGAATCTCAAGGAAGGTTTTTGCCTTGAAAGCTACAGAAAATAACATTCCCATTGCTCTTAGACTGTCTGACACTGTTATATCAAAGTAGTCTGAATGTCTAGCATGTTACCTCTGTTTCACAGTTCTGAGTATCTTTTATCCCTTTTTGCTCCAGATAAAATGTGCTCTGCCTTTTCTTCTGAAGCTTAAGAAACGTAATTGACTTATTCTTACAAAAGTTCTTAATTTATATACCTTTATTAAAGTTTTTTTGGCAGCTCCTGTTTTCACCAGTTTTCTTCTGACTTACTTCTGTTACCAATAAAGGCCCTTTGCCTTTAGGAAATAGCTGTGGAATAACTGAAGACCACTGACGTTTTTATAAAGAATGAATTTGAAGATAGCACCTCAGTCAGTATTTAAATTTGGTTTTGGGTTTCCCCAGAGGAAATAATAAATTTTAATAAATCCCCTTCAGGCCAAATAAATATGCTTAATAAATTACTTCCAGGCCATACCCTGGGCTTTGGAGATCTTCCAAAGGAGATCTTCTGGTCTCCCTTGACTCTCCCCATTTGATGTGCCTGAGCTGTTGAGGCACCATGTTCATATAGCTGCAGGCAGCTCCTGCAGGAGTGGAGTAAAACTTAGTAAAACCATAGATAAATGCTTTGGATGTGCTTATAGTAGTGTTCATACTAATAAATACATGGTAATATGTTATGCCGTGTCTTCAGCTTTACTGTATATTTCGTACTGGGATCTTCTGTATTCTTGCTCCTTTGGAAAACAAAGGAGACCATGCTGCTGATTAAATCAATACCAAAGCTGAAAAATCTTAAACTGTCAGTAGAGCATTTTGGTTTTAATAGCCCATGCCTCTTTTTCTGTATACAGCTTATAGGCATAAATATTCAGAATTTCTAACCTGTTTGTGTCAAAGATACTTTAACTAACATAAAAACGGGAAAAAGATGAGATGCAGTTGAGTCAGGAGAAAACTTAAACCCATAAAAAACCACTCCACCAGCTCCATTAAAATGACACCTGCCTCCTTAAAACGGTCTTCTAAAATAATAACAGAAACCCTTCTACATTCACTTGCACATCAGATGGAATGGAAGGAAGGGCAGCTTTAGGCAGGGTTAGGACCCCAAATCTTGCAGATTTCTCATTCTGAACAAGTGCTGCAATATGCAGTTGACAGCCTGGCTTACCACTGCAGAACAAAGAAGCAAAATATAATTAATTTTTCTTATGCTCATCCTTGTCCAAGAAACAGAACTGGGAAAAAAGGATCCCAAAAGAACATATTCCTATAGATGTGAGCTGTGTATATAATAAATTTGAAGTAGCATTTTTATGCCTCGCCTAATTACTTACTTGAGTTATGCTTCAGTAAGTTTAGAACAGCTATTTAACTGTTTTTAGTTTAATTGCTGAGAGTAGCATTTAAGTCTCACTCACTTCAGTACCAGCATTCATCACAGTCAATTTATACAGAACTATTATTTGTGAAAGAACAAGAATCTTTTTTTTTCTCTCTTTTTTCCCCATGTAGTTCATTTAGGTACCTTGGATAGCACTGATCTGGAGTTCCTTGGTAAACTGTTAATTATCTCAGTTTTATTATCCTATTACCTATCTTAATTTTAATGTAATAAGATTTAAAAACGAAGTACATTTAGAAATAGTTAACTATTCCTTTGACTCTAAAGTACTGGAAGATATAAGTTCTATTGTATCTGTATGGGACTACAAAGAGCAATGCTGAGATAGTCACGACTATGAACCTAAAAGTTTAGCCTTTGCTTTGCTCTGTCTCCTGACTCTTGAATGTGAAGTTATATTTAAGTACTTCTCAGTGGTTGGTTGTTTTAAGTGTATGGGAGAAGTGTGGGAATGAAGGTGTGAGTGTGTGTATGTGTATATGTGAGTATATATATCTATATGTAGAAAGTACAAAGTAACTGGGCAGCAGTGAAGCATCCTCTTTCAAAACCTTCTGGAGGTCTGAGTGATATGTTTTATCACCAAAATTTAGAGAAAAATGTGGGGTTTGTACCCTGGTAGGCTCTCATCCAACATTTTTCTCACCTTTCCACAGCAATCTGCAATGGAAGAATGGGCTGAGCAACGCTTTGATAGCTGCATCTAGTTTTGACCTTTTTTTTTCGTTTGGTTGGGTTTTTTTCAGGTGGTGGAGTTTGTTTGTTTGTTTTTTCCCATTTGAACTCATTTTACTTGGTTCTCAAAAAATTCGTTGAATTGACAAGTAGTCCAAATGTCAAAATAGGAAATGGATATTTTTCTTTTTATTATTCTCTGAAAAATATAGAAATAAATGTTCTAGCCTTTACAAAATGTGCAAATAAAGCATGTTCCTAATTTTCCATGAAAATTAGCAGAATCATTAGCTGAAAATTATATTTCTACAGCACAGGATGAAAGGGTCTCTTCTTCTTTATAGGTGTTGCAAGTTGACATAAACATCTCTTCCCAACTTCTAGCTTCCTGGGAGTCCATAGTGTGTATGTAATGCATTATTTGTTTAATTACACAGGTATAAAAAAAAAAGTAGAAAAAGGCCACATGTATTGGAGAAAATCAGTACAATTTTCAGATTTTCTTCTTGAAAACACAAGTATTTTGGATCAATGTGACATAGGCATATAACCACTGTATGTCTTAAGATATGATGGACAGATCATTCAGGTATGTAAGTCCATTCATGTACTTCTGGAGAATTGTTGATTTTCAGGAGAAAAATGTGTATTTAGTAAACAAAATACAGCATCGATCTTATTTCACTCTTATTAGTCTTGGAATCCAAACATTTTGAACAATCACTGCTGTTATTTGGAATATAAAATGCAAAGCCTTACAGATATCTGAGCATATCAGGCTTCAAATTATACACATATCGTATGGTATATGAAAATTACAATCCAGGCTTTCTCAAAACTTTACCTGTGAACATCTCCCATGATGTAGGGAGGGAGGGATGTGAGATTTGTGTTTTCTTTATTATAAATTTGCTTAAACATAACAGTCAGAGAGAACTGTGGTAACCTCCTTTATCTATAATGTGTTTATTTTCCTTCATAATCTTTTATTGAGGAACTTGCATAGGAAAGGAAAGAACAGTGTTGCTGTGGAGTTATGAAGGCTACTGGAGAGTGAGCAAGGGGATTGCAGTAGACAGGGAGGAAAAACTGACTGAAGAGTGGGAAAAGAGGTTTTGTTGTTGTTGGTTGGTTGGTTGGTTTTTGTGGGTTTTATTTCTATAAGGCTGAAATGGGAAAGGTCTGACAGGGACACAAAAGGAGACACATTACCAGTGACAAATATTTAAGAATGAAATTGAACTGGAATCATAAGCTAATAGTGACCTACTTTTTTATGTATATAAATATCCTATGAGCAAATACAATGGAATTTTCTCTGTATGTCACTTTAAAAAACATTTACTGTTTTTTATTTAAATAATTTGTTACCTCAGACCTGTTTCCCACATAAAAAGGCTCATGAAGTCACAACTGGTATCTTTCTCAGGCAGTTCTCAACTTTGGGAGTAGCAAACATCTTACTGTGCTTCTGAGAAATAAAAAAACCCCATAGAACAAATAGTAAAATGCATTTCAAAAAGAATGCAATAGGACATAATTTCAGTGTAACTTGCTGGTGGTATGCTCTCTAGTCAAAACCACTTCAAGGTAAATTATTGCTTTACATTATAGAAAACCCAAGTGAAGAGAAGATTACAGATTTCACCTCAGGAGATACCTGACTTAATTTGGAATCACATACTTGCTTCAGGAGTGAAATTAGATATGAAATGTGCAAAAAACATGGACTTTCAGGTCTGAGTCTGCTTTCCCATGCAGACATAACTTCAAGGAACTGAGGCAGTCAAGGGCAAAGAAAAGCCTTGTGAGACAAATTTGGATGATGGTAAGAAGAAATAATATGGCAGAACTAGAGACAGAGATGAGCTGAGGTAGAGAAATGGTGGCAGTCTTGCTTAGAAAAGCTGAAGCACATTGAGAGAACTGTGAGGAGGTCTTGTAAACACTGAGAGAACTGTGAGATCTTGAGCTGAGCCTGGGAAAAAATTAGGATGAAATGGGGAGACTGATTCTGACTGCTCTGGGGAGGACTACCAATAGAAATTTGAAAGCTAATATTTTTCTGTTCTTTGGAGGCTATCTTTGAAGGCTGTCAATGAATGTTTCTTGTTCTACCTCCTGTGCTAGTCTGTGATGATATCTTGCCGTTTCTAGAGAATCCTCTCTATACTCATGCAACAGCTTTCAAATAGATTTTAATGCTTCAGTTTTGGTGCCAAGCTCTGCAGGCATCTCAAAAAATCCTATAGATGGAATGTTATTTTAATTTCTGAATTGCAAACTGGGCAAATTTTGCTCTGATGATTTTATTTATGGCATCTTTCACATCTTAAGCAGCTGGTTTTGCAGGCTTACTCTTTGTCCAAGGTTTTGTGCGTTAGCCTAAGTCAGTATGAATGTGTGAAACTCCTGCTTGGTTGAAGTTAATGATAGTTTGCTGGAATTTCATTTGGATTCTCATGCTGCTCCAAATGTGCTGTGCCTTTTAAAAATATATACATTTTTAAAAAAATCCAAGGCTTCATATCTACCCAGTAAGTAGCTTCATGTTTTTGGGTGTGTTCACTGCCATAGCCTCTCACCAAAGTGACAAGTTATATGAAAATTTTAATCTAGTAGCTCAGGAAACTTCCAAATGAGGCCTCTGGCACTTTAAGAACACACCTGAGCATGAATCTGGCCAGCATGTGTCTACATTGCACATTAAAACCTATTTAAAGGGCAAACAGAGACACTTAATAGGGTTTTAGATAATCTCCACCTGTTACAGTGGAATCATTCTGCAACCAATGAAACTTTTTAGCCATCAAAAAAGGAATATGTGTAATTTTCTTCTCTCTGGGGTCTTCTCTGTGACAGCAATTAAAGACTTTCTATTAACTACATGTTAAGCATATCTGCTTTTCTATCTAACTGATATGGATGTTAGCCAGACTGTTACACTAATAGCTCTGCAGAAGTATTCAGGTTCAGGTCTTGAGTTTTCAGGTTAAACTTTCTGCAGCTGTACTTTTTAACTACCTTTGCCTTGCTTTTTGATACAAATATTAATTACATATTAGTTACATATTTCCAAATTTATTTAGCTCTGGAAACAGAACAAGCAAATATTGACTTCCACCCCCAAGACTGAAAATCTAACCTAAGATTAAGATGTCTAAAGCAAGTCCAGAATCATGAAAACTTATTCTGCATAATGTTTCTTCTAGCAGTTTATCATGGCTTTAGCATGACTTTAACTGCAGAAAAAAAATACACCTGTATGTTGTATTTTCCATCTTAAATGTCAATATTTTAGTTTACATTCAAATGTATTTTCTCTGAATATATACATGTATAAATGGATTTATAGACTCCATCATTACAGCATCTTCTATTATATTAAATTAAAAGTAAAAGATTTTTCTTTAGCTTTTAATTGCATAGCGGCTGGTTTTTGAGATCAGTTAGGAGAGAGTCACCTGGCAGCAGAATAAATAATATTCTCCTGGGACATTATGAGACTGTTCATTCCTATTTTCAGGTTCAAGTTTTCAGACCCAGAGACTGGAAGTTCAGTTTACTCTGTGGCTGGAAAGAAGCCCTACTCTGTCCTGTGAGTAGACAAGTGTTTCATCTTTCTGTGGGACACTTTCATTGTAAGAGAGAGCTTGTATCTTTTTAAAGAGCTGTAGCAGTTATGAGGCCACTTGATTTGTAAAGGTCATGCTCTCTCCTTTGTGTTGCACCTGGGAGAAGTGGAGAAGGGGAAAAAAAAAAGGAAATTTTGCAGAGACTTAAGCTCTTATCAGCTTAGGTAGTTTTTTTTATGTGGATCATCCCATGTTTCCCCTGCTTCCTTTTTAGTCTTCTCAGTGTATGTGTTACCATCTTTTTTGTTGAGGAAAGAGAAAGATGAGACCATAAAGATAACACTTAAAAGTAACATCAATCAATTAAAGAGAGAAACTTCATTACAGTCCTTTTTAAGAAGAGAAGTGAATATATTCTGTTTGAATTCATTATTCTTTTGTAATGCTTTTTAAGCTATACTGTTTATATAGGCAGAATCCGGACACAGTAGAAACCTGAAAATATTTCCTCCAATGGCTGTCCATGATATCTTCATATTTTGACATAATTGTGTGCAGGCTTATACATGCAGGTTGAATAAATGTGACAGTTTCTGCTTCTTGAAATAAATAATCTATCAGCTTTGTATAATTGCATTTTTCACAGTTCTGTCAACTGGGAAAAGTCTTTGACTAATAGGTAGTGCTCAGATTTAACTCAAGATGCATACACCACTAAAACTAGCAACTCTTATCTGAAGAAGGAAAGTAAACAGATTAAGCAAGAAGACACTGTGGTTCTTTAATTCATTAATAAGTTATAAGAAAGCTGTCCTGGTTTTGGCTGGGATGGAGTTAATTTCTTCAGAGTAGCTGCTACAGTGCTGCATTTTGGATTCATTATGAGAATAATGTTGACAACACACGGATGTTTTGGTTGTAGCTAAGTAGTATTTGCCCTAAACCAAGGACTGTACTTTGTTTTTCAGTCTCATGCTCTGCCATTGAGGACATGCACAAAAAAGCTGGGGGGGAAGCATAGCAAGGGAGTAGCAAGGACCTGAACTGGCCAAAGGGAAATTCCATAACATACGACATCATGCCCAGTATTTAAACAGGGGAGTTACCTGAAAGATGGGATGGGCTCTGGCATTGGTCAGTGAGTGATTAGCAATTGTATTGTGCATCACTTTTTTTCTTGGGTTTTTATTCATTATAATTGTTATTACTATTACTGTAATGTAATATTATTATTATATTTTACTTTGTTGCAGTTATTAAACTTTTCCTAACTTACAGGTTTTTACTTCTGGTTCTCCTCCCCATTCCACTTGATGGGGAGGCCAGTGAGGGCTGCATGCTTAGTTGACAGTTGGGCTTAAATCATGACATAAACAAAGAAACATGGTCCTTGCATTTGCAGTGACCAGTCTGACAACGTTGCAACAACTTTAAATTTTTGGCTTCTGCTTATTCCATTGTTATTGCTGGAAGACAGATTTATAGCATGCATTTTGCTGGAATAATATTCCTTTCTTTGCAGAAGAGAAAAATGAAAATACAAATTCCATCTATAAATAGACTATGAAAACTGGAAAATCTTCTCTCCAATGTATGCCTGTGGGAGAATGAAAGATCATTCTTTCGAGAAATCACCATTATATATACCAAAAGAGTAAATGTCTGATTATCATTTCTATATGGCTGCAACAGCATATTAAAGTTTTTTCTCTAATTAAACTTGAACAATAGATGCTTCCTGGAGGTTAAAGATGAAAATTAGTTTTTATGCAACAAATACTGATACTTGCATCTGACTGACGTCATAGGCAAGTTCCTAGGAGTGTAAGGTCTCAATTTTGCTTTCCCTGTGTTATTTTTTTTTAACCTGAGGGTCATAATCCAAACTTCTTAAGGAGAAATTCCCTATACACTTTTAGGTCACATACCAGTGTGCATGATGCTCTCTAAATGACTGTTGCTATGACTTCTGGTCAGAGGCAATATAATTGCTGGTGATGTAGATGCCAGTTATAGCCCTCCTCAGAGAGATGCTTAGACTTATTTACTGAGAAAAAGATAACATGGATGTTTCTGAATACACTGGGCTCAGTTACCTAATACATAGAAATATACCATATAGTTCACAATTAAAACTATTCCATTAAATTGCCACTGAAATGCACTTGATTATGATTCTCAGAAGTCTAGAAATGGACCATGCCTTTAAACATATGCCATTATAAGCAATTTTCTATTTTATTTCATTTATGAAATATGTTGGAGTTTGTTTATTAAAATCATAGAATGGTTTGGGTTGGAAGGCACCTTTTAAGGTCATCAAGTCCAATCCCCCTGCAATGAGCAGGGATATCTTGAGCTAGATCATGTAGCTAAGAACCCCGTCCAACCTGAGCTTGAATGTTTCCACAGATCAGGCACCTACTACCTCTCTGGGCAACCTGCTCCAGTGTCTCACCGCCCTGACAGTAAACAATTTCTTCCTTACAGTCTGATTCTACCTTCTTTTAGTTTAAAGCCATTACCCCTAGTCCTACTGCAACAAGGCGTCTTGAAAAGTCTCTTTCCATGTTTTATATAAGCCCCTTTTAAGTCCTGAAAGGCCTCAGTAAGGTCTCCCTAGAGCCTTCTCTTCTCCAGACTGGACAAACCCAAGTCAATCAGGCTTTCTCATAGAAGAGGTGCTCCGTCCCTCTCATCATCTTTGTGGCCTCCTCTGGAATTGTTTCAACAGGTCAGTGTCCTTCCTTGGGTTGGGGTCTCAGAGCTGGATGCAACACTCCAAGTGGCACCTCAGGAGAGCAGAGGGGTAGAATCCCCTCCCTCACCCTGCTGGCCACAGGGCTTTTTGGATGCAGCTCAGGACACGTTTGGCTTTCTAGGCTGCGAGTGCACATGGCTGGGTCATGTCCAGCCTCTCATCCACCAACATTCCCAAGTCCTTCTTGACAGGGTTGCTCTGGATCTATTCATTTCCAGCCTGTGTTGATACCAAGGTTTGCCCTAACTCAGGTGCAGCAGCTTGTACTTGGTCTTGTTAAATATTATGAGTTCCCATGGACCCATTTTTCGAGCTTGTCCACTTCCCTCTGGATGGTATCCTGTCTCTCAGCTCAGAAATACAGAGATGAAAATGGAATTTGATTATTTTATAAATATCTTAAGGTTCAAATATCTTCTGTGAAATAGAACAGAAAACATTTCCTGTATTTATCTCCTTTGGAATGACTTTTTCGCTATTTCTGAATTTCACAGAGAAACTTCATATGTAAAATGGTTATTCCACAGCTCCCATAGACCTTACTGAATACTGAAATACCAGCATTAAGAACTCTTTAAAATTATAATTATCTTGTCATGTTAAAGTGCATGAAATTCATATCCTTTTCCAGGGTACAGAAAAATAATCCTGTTCAAAATAATGCATGATTTTACATTTCTCCAAATATGTATTTATACCAAATTGTATAAGCAATAAGTGTTTATACACTTGGAAACTTAAATGTCAATGTTGCTTGAAAATAGTTTCAAGCTGTTAAATTAGGATATGCTAAAGATACTGTACTTTTCCTGACTTTATTTCATGTCCAGAGACTTTTTTCATCTAAGTGCTCTATCCTCCATTGAGGGCAGAAACTCCTTTCTGTCTGATAATGCAGTGCATATGCAAAAGGGATTCCAGCATTTTTCAAAACTGCTGGGTATTAAGAACAATACAACTATTAAAAATAAACTTTTGAAAATATTTGCTGCTTGATTTTCTCAGAATTACTTTTTCTTATGAAGCTGAGAGGTTATGTTGAAAGCAGAGCTTTGGAGTAGATAAAGGGGACATTCATTTGTTTTTTTAATATTATCCAAACTGGAATTACATATTTCTGCACTTGTAACATTCTGAACCTATCTTTTGATGTGAAGTTGGTCTAAGAAAGCTTTTTCTATAACAAAATGTTTTTATTTTAAACTGTGTAATACATAAAAGTCAGGGCATGTAATAAATTAATGATAACATATAATATCTCCTGAAACGTCGTCCTACTTTTTATAGGTAGTATTTCTACTACAATGTTTTGTCACTGCTATAGTCCAACATGTAACTAATAGATGTAAGTGGGGTTCAAGAAGAATTTACCAACTTTTTGCATTTATGTGTAAGTCCTTTGGAACTTGCAACTCTGAGAAGCAATAAGAATACGCACCCAAGAAAGAATAAAAAAAATCTTTAACAAGCCAGAGGTAGTCTCTGTATGCCAGTTATAAACCAGAGATTTCCATAAATTACAATTTCAATATCACTTTCACAAATGTAGCCACCATAATTGTGCTGCCTGACTGAATTATTTCTAAAGCACATTACTGCTTAAATGGCAGATAGATGCAACTTTTCCCTGTTAAACTAGTGAATGTCAGTAAATCATTTCTTCAAGTATTTTCACTTGAAAAAGCCACAGATTCATTAGGGAAGACTGAGAAAAAACGTTGTTCTTTTCCGTGCTGCTCTCTCCCTGTGTGAGATGGTTTTGGTCTCTTGCTGAGCCCAAATGATGGTTGAAAAAGGCACAGGAGCAAAGTAACTAAAAATAGTAGGAAAGAACAGTGCAGCAAGAAATAAGAGAAAAGACTGAGGGAAGAAAGAGGTAACTAAAGAATGACAAAAAGACAGAAGGATGATACTGAAAACATAAATGTCAAGAGGAAAAGAGAAAACAAACTAATACAGGAAAGAGTAAAATCAAATGATGCTTTATTTGCTTTCTTTAATTGCTGTTACATTTTGTTTGAAATATTTTCTCGTAACATTACTTCTCTTATAGGTCTTAATTTTGTGTAACACAACACAAATAAATGTAAAACACTAAACAATTAGAAAAATATTATTAAATACATACAGCATTTATAAAAACTGTTCCACTTTTCAGGTAAAGTAATTTATTTAAACATGATGTTATTGTATCACTGGGAATGGTTTAGATATGTATGATGGTTATGTGTCCACAGAAAACCAAAGATTGAAATAATGTTGTTTTATCAGTTAAATTATATTTCAGGTTAAATGCAAAATTCCACCTTTTAAAAGGAAGAGGATATGTCTAATCTGGCTACATATATTTGCATTATGCATCAGGTGGCTGGGACTGTCTTTTTTCCCAGACCCTGATAAATTTATGTCTGCAAAATTATACTGATGAGCTACTTCTGTTTTTCACAAAATGGTATGGGCTCAGGACCTTGTTCTTTTTGTTGGACTGAAAGTCACTTTCTGATTTGTGGCTGCTCTGTTTACCTTGTATGTGTGCTGTTAAATACTCACTCTGCAAATATTTGCTCTGCAAATGTTTTCCTTCATTGTGAATTTATTTGTGATGTCCTGGTTTAACCCCAGCCTGCAACTGAGCCCCACAGAGCCACTTGCTCAATCCCCTGATGGGATATGGGTGAAGAACTAGAAGGGAAACATGAGAAAACTCATAGGTTGAGATAAAAACAGTCTAATAGGGAAAGCAAAAGCTGAGTACACAAGCAAAGCAGAACAAGGAATTCAATCAGCCCTTCCAATGGGCAGTCAGGTGTTCAGCCATCCCCATGGAAGCAGGGCTCCGTCACACGTAACAGTGACTTGGGAAGACAAATGACATGGCTCCAAATGCCCTCCCCCCCTTCCTTCTTCTTCCCTCCCCATTATATACTCAGCATGATATCATATGGTCTAGAATATCCCTTGGATCAGCTACGGTCAGCTGTCCTGGATGTTTCCCCTCCCAACTCGTTGTGCACCCCCAGGCCCCTCGGAGGTGGGGTGGGGTGAGGAACAGAAAAGGCATTGACTCTGTGTAAGCACTGCTCAGAAATAACAGAAATATCCCAGAAATATCAACACTGTTTTAGTCACAAAACCAAAAATATCACTGCATACCAGCTACTGTAAAAAAAAATTAACTACGCTCGCCAAAACTAGCAGAGATGTAGAACATAAAATCAAGAAAATCAATTCAGCAGCTTTCCCTGACTGTACTCCCTGCTACAGACTGACTATGTACTGAGAGTAAACAAAATGGAAGGTCATCAGCTGATATGAAAATACACAAATGTATTTTTTAATTTTTAATTTATGAAGATGCAATCTATGCTATAAATTCTGAAATATCTAGTAAAACTGACAGGCTTATCAGTTGGCAAGGAAATCAGTCTGGTTGTCATTGGCTCCAGCACACTTTCTTGTGAGCTGAGACACTGATGAGATTTTCTCCAAGGACATGAAAGGCAAGTTCAAAAGTGGGAAAGTAGAGCATTATAGTTAAAATATGAAGAGTTATAGATAAGTATTTAAAGGGTGAAAAGAAAGCCACCAGTATGACATATTTCTACAACTCAACCTATTATTTTTCTTCTTTTCTTTTTCTTTCTTCATTTCCAGAAAGGGAAACTTATTGGTTAAGAGCAGTAGTTTCTAAAAGGCTGATTAAACAACTTTCTTTGGATTGTGTAAACTAACAATTTTTCTCAAACTAACTGATTTTTCTCACAAAAGTTTTCCATTTGCTAAGTAAGTAGAGTGGGAGAGGAGGATACTCTATGTACTGATATATTGCATTGACTCCACTTACATCATATCATGTTTTAACATGAAATCTGACTGCACCTGCCCTTTTGGAATATTGTTTTGGTGTGCCTAGTTATAGGAATATGATTCAAATTGACAAGCTGTGCAGTGCAGATACCAGCTGTTCCATCCATTCATGCTGCACCAAGTGGGTAAAAGGTAAAATCTGTTCTGCATGAGAAGTTGTGAGATGGCTCCTGGGGCACAGCTGAACTGGCTGCTGATTCTTTTACAAGTTGGCTCCAAGACACTCCAGTAACTGCTTCTGAAGGAGCTGCTTTGGTCACAGCTCAACTTGGCCCACAACCACCTTTCCTCCCTCTTTGATTGAACAGAAGAGGAAATGCAACTCAAAAGCATTATGCAATTTATCCTGCAGGTATTACTGAAATGCAAGGTTGTCTTTATGAGGACATGAGAAATGGAGGCTACAGAAGGAAGGGGAATTTTCAAAAGTATTAGAAGTCCTACATAGAGATCCCATCTTTTTTGGGCATTGAGGCTCAGGAGAACTGCGGGAAGCCTGCTTGAAGGAAGGAAAAGTGAGAGAGGCAAATGCAGCCTTTTACTCCAGCAGCTCTAAGAGCTGTACTGCACAGAGAGCAGAACTGTGGGCTTGCTATAAACAGCTGTAAGTCTTACTTAAAAACTAAAATACTTCCCATTTGCTTCCATTTTTGGGGTATTTTTTTCTTCTCTGTTTTGTACCTGCCTGTTTACTACCAAGAGGGCTTCTTGCTCCTCTTCTAACTGTGCTAAAACTGTGTGAATCAAATAAGAAGCTGACAGAGAAGACCTGGCACAAGTGTACCCAGCATTGTGGCCTTTGCATGTATTGGAACAGCTTAACACTTAGATGCATAATTGGAAAATGCTTATGCAACGATTTTGGCAGAGATGCTTAAGAGAAACAAAGATTGCTAGAACTGCACAATTTGCAGAAAATAACTTTATGCCGTTGTTACTGCCTGGAAACATGCATTTTCAAAGCAAAAGCTACAAGGATGAAAGAGAATAGAAAATGAAAGGAGCATGCATTCCTCTAGCAGAAAACATCCCTTAAATTTCTGTAGTGATTATTTACACACTTTGGCGTTTGAAAACTTGAATATTTTTTACTCATGTTTTCCAAAAATTGATTTTGCATTTAAATTAGGATAGAAGGCAATGATAATGTTATAAGATGAAAGCAATAAAACAAAGAAAACCATCAAAGGTCAGCTATGCTTGGCATGAAATAATTGTCTCTAGTGGCAAGAGAAATAACATGTACAGCTAGTAGAAGCCATAAAATCTCTAGAGTATTATTGAAAAGACAGGAATTATATATTAATCAAGTCATGCCTTCTAAAAATAAAAAAATACCATGCTAATGCTTAAGTGCTAAGTACATTACTTAGTGGTAGCTGTACAACTTTATTTAAGATAAATAATAAATATTATGCCTTCATGATTCCATATTTTTGATGAAAAATAAAAGTAATCAATTCTCTAAAAAGCAGAACAGTCAGTTTTATAAGGAAGGTAACCTTAACTTAAATCTTGTGTGATTTTACTACTTTTCAGAAAGTACAAATGTTATAATTGCCTTTCAAGACTTTAAAGTAAGTACAATAGCCCTGTCAGAGAATACTTTGAAATAATTTATAGAAAAGAGTCCTCACTGGTGTATTTGAATATAAAATAAGAATTACTTCTGGAAATTTTTCGCTTGATCTCACAATAAGGAACCATAAGTAAGATGAAAAATCTGCGTTTTTGCAAAAATGTAGTGATCAAGAAAGATTTTTAGAAGCAGGTTTTCTTCCTTTACTCCATTTATTTCAAGTCTTGAAATAAAGCTTATGAAATAATGAAAGAACCAAACAATTATGAGCTTAAATAATTAAACTAGAATTCTGTCAATTTCATTTTCTTATGTTGCCAAAAGAAAGAGATCATGGTGGTTTTTTTTAAAGAAGTGTTAAGAAAATGTATTATAAAAAGTTGCTTTTCTAGGAAAGTCACGTAATATAGAATCAAATTCTTCCTTAGCATCTTTTATCTTTAATCAATCTGGATCTATGTGCTTAAATTAATCTGGATCATAGCAGTGTAAATTAGACCAAAAGCTAAACCACTTTTACTTTCAATTGTCTACAAATACTATGAAAAATGTGGATATATGTAGATTTTGGAGATTACTTTATATTGCATTATATTGCAATTAAGAATATGGATGTGACAGTTTATTTTTAACTGTCAATTGATGCACGTTACAATCACTTCTTTTCAGAATTCAAATTTGTTATTGTCATGAATTAGTTTACAGTTATGATCTTCCTGCATTTCATTCAGTAGCATGAGGTGTGCTTATTTGAAAATATTGCATAGAGAGTACTTGGTACATAATTAATGTTGGCCTCAAAAATTAATACTGATCCTTTAAAATAGGCAAGTTTCTGATCAGATCAGGCTGTAAGGAGTTGATTTAATTCTGATGAGCTAATGTCTGAAACTGCAAGCCCTAGGAGAAACACTGACTTGCTCTCAAACTGGATCCTTAACCCTTTTAGGCTTTTGCATCTAAGTGTGGTTTCAGTGAACAAATAAGGAAAGAAGTTGTACTTGCTGAATTCTGTCATCTGACAAGTTACACTGAGCAAATTTTCTGTGTGGGGTTGAGGACAGCTGGTAACCAGAGAATATTTTCTTTCAATTTTGGGGACATATAATTTTGATAACACTGAATGCTTATGCCTCTGGGCATATATGATGTACCCTCCACATGTACCTTCTGCTCCAATCCAATGCCTGCTACTGGCACTCATTCAGAGTTTAGGAGTTTGTGTCTGAGTAGTTATAACAAACGTTCCACTTTTCCTGACTTTGTGCTGAAAAAAACACAGTGGAATAAATGGATGAGTAGTAACATCCTTCCATGCCTCAAGAAGCTGTCACTGCAGTAAGCCTTTAGGTGTTTGCAGAGCAGGGCCGCAGTCTCTTTGGGCTGGGCACATCTCCACTCGCTGCAGAGAAACAAAGAAAAGGTGTCTGGCTGATGTGGAGATTATGTTTTTTCTCATTTGCCATTTCAAACTAATAATGAGTCACAGTTCTGTCTCCTAAAACCTAGGCTGAATGAGTCCAACTTCTTTTCTACTGTGCCATGTTTTCAAGACAATCATAGGAACAATGTTGAAAGTTTATGAAGGTTCAAGTTAACAGTATATGCCTTTTTATAAAGAAATTGATTCCATCAAAGCAAAAATAGGGTTTCAAAGTATGGCAGAAAATTTCTAAAAATTGTGTACTGAAATTCATTGATTTTGTGTATAAAGACACTCAAAGGATTTGATTTATTTGAATTGTAACAGAAAGAGGTCTATGGAATAGGTAAAGGTATCACCAATTTGTAATAAAATCTTGGAGGTTACGGAGGTTATGGAGCAAATGCACACAACCACAAGAAAAGAATAACAATATCTCCTATGTTTATATAGGAAATGTTCACCAAGGGAAAGCAGCTTTTGACTCCATTACTCTTGTTCCACTCTCTGGAGCTATCCCTATAGCTTGTGTGCCTCTCATGCAGAAGAATAGGAATTCCTACCTTGAAGGACCCTGTAAACCTCTCTGCTCCTCACCCTGCCTCCTTATTTCCTCCCCATTTAACAAGAATAGTGTGGTTGTTAAAAGCAAACAACAGGTCTTATCTACAGCCCATTATTTAGAAGAAAATCTCTAGAAATATACTCTGGGCTGCAGAAATGTCTAAAGACACCTTCCATACTTGACTATTATGTTGTATTGATATGAAACAGGAGTTAATTGAAAAAGGAAATTGTTTTTGCTATGGTATTTTCTTCAAAGATGCCATGTCCACCTTTTAGGACTTTCTATAAAAAGGCAGTGAGACTGGTATATTTACTTCTGTTGCTGTTTTCACAACAACAATAATAACAAAATAATGTGACCACTTGTCACATCAAGTAAGCGATTTCTATAGAGAATTAAATAGAGTAATGACATATATTATGACATATTAGCATTTCCACCAATCCATGTGGCTTTGGAGAAATAATGTGCAGTTTTATTAATGACTTTTGAGCGTATAAATTTATTCAATTAATTTCAAAGGTTGTCCTCAAAGCAAAGAACCAGGCTGAGGGAAGAAGAATAATGAAATATAGTTTTCAGTAATGGTTCTGTTTCTTGTGAATTGTTTTTGCAATACTTCTAAGAGAAAAGATTAGGATAAATGTAATGCTATTCTCACTTTGCTGGTTTTTGAAACTGGTCTGTGTGTTAGTTGTTGCTCACAGATAAAAAGTAATCAAAAATAATTCAGGATGAGTTGCCAAATTAATAAAGGCATTAGGTCTACATTCACTTAAATTTTTGGAAGGAATGCAATATTCTTTTCCTTACTGCTTCAAATAAAACTGCAGAGCAGATAATTAGTGATACAAATTCTTATGTTCAATGGAACTAACAAGCAGAAACATATTTGCACAACAATGACAATAATTTTTTTGCAAAAGGAATATTTATTAACACAATATATTTATCAAATTTGTGTTTGTTTCAGTAAGTTGTTTGGTTTCATATAGTCTCCTCCAGAACTTTGGAAACAAAATATTTTGCCTTCTAGATGTCTTGAAAATTTCCTTTGTTTGGAAAGTCTGCTTTTCATACAAGCAGTTTAAAGGGGTGAAATGAAACTAAGTAGTTCAGATTTAAAAAATGTTTTTGACCCAACTTAGTGAATCTTTCTTTTCAAACTTTGTTTTCAATATGCAATGACCATATTCTTGGTTCTTTCAGTCACCAATTGTTTAAAATCATTTCTAAATGCCCCCCCAGCCATTAAGGGAGCATAATGCATTCCTGCATATCTCTGTGAAATTAATTAAATTTCTAATGCTTTATCAGATAGTAAATAAAGGGATTTTGGGCATTTTAATTTAACAGAAAATCTTTTACATTTCAATATGCTGATAAATTGTTGAGAATGAAGCTAAATTTCATAAGTTACAAGGAATGTAATAACAATAACAAAAAAAGTTTTGAAAGCTTGAATAAAATCTTTTGCCTTTCAATTTTCTGACAGTTTCTTGCATGAGCTTCATTCTGTCATAAGCAAAACAAAAGTTGCTAAAAGGAGGAATGAAATAAAGAGGTCAGGGGGGAAAGGAAAGAAATTAAGACTTGGAAAATCATACCATGATGTATTTTCATAGCAATCTAAAGATTTAAAACAGATATATGAACTTCGTGAAGAAGATTGTCTTAAAATTTAGCTTGAATTTTCTAACTTCAGGACTGAAAAAAATGCAAAATAAGGTAGCTAGAAAAAACCCCCCACCTTCTTCACAGTTCAGTTTTTACACTAACAGATATAATTACTACATCTATTTAATGCTAATGCATGCTAATCTTATAAACATACCTGTTAGAATTCTGGTCTAGTGCTGTCTTCTACCAGGTATAAATGATGCTTACGAACCCGTCAAATATAAACTGCAGTAAACATAAATCAACTATTTTCTATTAAATTGTCTCTTACTCTTGTTCAGTACATCTACCCAAAGCAAATAACCAATTGTTCATTAAGTAAGTTTCACAGAACCTTAAGATATTTTAAAAACTGGAATTTAAAAAGTGTAACAGGCCTCAAATTATCTTTTTTTTTATATGGAACATGCAAATTTGGAAGTAACTGACCTTTAAGTGGTAAGACAATTTCTGCTTTAGATGATATTGTTAATGAGATTCCATTGTAATGAGGATAACATAACAACTATAGTAATTGCATTGCAATAAGGAAATTTTAGCCTTGAAAGATTTAAAAGCTAATTACCAAGTGCCATAGTGAAACAAATGAAACTTTTTATTTCTATTGTGGTAATATCTGAATTGCTACTAAGCATTTCCTCAGCAAAGATACTTTCTAAGTGATGATAAGCTTAAATATTCCTATTTAAGCTCCAAAATAGTTTTTGCTCAGCAGCCACATTTAATCATACTGGCACAGTTGCCTGGTGCCCATCTGTAGAGAAACTGCCCTGAAGAAAAGGTGAAGTGTTTCTTGGTCAGGATGGCTGATGAAGAGCTCACCCTCTTTTACACTGCTGATAGGAGTTAGCTGGAGACCTGCCCTGACTGATGTCTGCCTTGCACAGGTACAACCTTCTGGTTGAGCCTGCAACATCATCACAGATCTCTTGTAGGGGTCTCTCTTGATTGAGGTCATCCCTTTTCCCCCCCACTAAATACCTTTTAGAAAGCTTTCAAGAGTAAAACCTTCATAGAATAATACTTCCAAGAAGTGCACGAGTAAATTTTGATGCTGATGTGATATATAACACAGGAAAGAACCTGATGTACATGTGCAGTTTTAAAATTTTTTGATTGACCCTCCATATTTGAACCCTACATAAGAGAAAAAAAAAAGGAAACAAATAGCAGAGTCTTGGATTTTGTTTATCCCTTAGTAATTTAAATTTTAAAATAAACTCAAATTATCTTCAGGGATATTAATTCACTACTTGAAATTCTATGTTTCCTCAAATCAAACAAGCAAACAGTTTATGCCCTCCTTTAAATTGTAGGTATAAGTATTTACTGGAGTACTTTCAGAAGCTGGTATGTGTAGGCTTTCATTGGCATTTCCACATAGACTGATGTGGAAAGCAGTACAAAACTCTACAGCACGTCTGCTTCTGTTGTAAATGCCTTATAGAAGTTTATGATGCTGGCATTGTATCAGGCTCCTAGATTTTCTGAAGCTGTTGGGCTAATGGCACTAGAAGGAAGCATTTTATCCTCCTGCATAGGACCAAAAATCAGAAATGTTAGTGGGACACAGGCTTCACAGCTTTCCAAAAGAACAAACTGCACTGCCTCAGCCTCGGTAACTGTAAAACCAGGATTGCAATTAGTTGAGCCACTGTCTGCTTTCTCACCATGCACAGCAATGTTTTTGGGAGAGTGGCTGTAGCAAGGTAATGCACACAACATCATGGCAACAGGGTTACTGTGAAGCATGAATTAGATTACAGGCCAAATGCAAGCTATTTATTTGGATATGGCTAATTTCTTTTGAAAAGGGAAAGAAGAAAGACATCAGACACCTCCTCAAAATATTTGAATCTTGGATTGTGTGCCTGTGAAGTATTGTTCAGGCTTTGAAGAAGACTGGCTTCCATGGAAAAGGGACAGTGAACAGCACAGGGTTCCAGAGAGAAAGAACACCAAAGCGTCTCGCTGTGTGTTCTTGATGCAACTCCTTTGGTCTTTTTGCACAGTGATCCACATTGCTTTATTTTTATGAATCACTCTCATCCTCAGAGACCCACAGTGACAGTCCCTCCCTTCACTGAAGGTAATGGGAAATTTGCCAGTAACCTCAACAGAGACAGGAATAAGTCATTTATCCTCTGCTGCTGAAACACATGAAAGCCTGACAAGTCTATGAATAGGTAGTTTCATCCTCTTCTTATTTTAGAGTTTATTTTCAAATGTTCAGACTGTATCTTCAATGGGAAGAATTAACTAGCCTCTGCTACTTAGAGTCTTGGACACTATGGATTGTTCTCTCCTGAAGTAAACTATTTTTTCAGACATCAATATTCAACAGCAGTAGTAGTACAGGGGGATTATTTATATATTTCTGAAAAGACACAGCTTCCCAAGATGGTTCTACGTTTAATGGATATCATGAAGTGAAAACCAGAATAACTTCAATCACATCTCATAATCTTACAATCTAGCTGTAGCATTGAACATGTTTGTTTCTTCAAGTCTTTTCTTTTTCTCTGGTTAAACATGAGACTGGCTGTTATTTTACCTTCTGTAATTAATAGAATTGGGTTATACAGGATATAGGACACAGGAGAGAGTGTAACCCAACCACAGAAATACCTTGAGAGAGCCTTTCAGAGGAATATTTAAGAATATTTGCATTGCAAGTTTAAATGCATTTTCACACTGAATAATCCTTGCAGAGTGGAATTTTATGAAAGAGTGAACTTGGTTTGCAACACTCGAAGATTATTTGTTACACAGCTTTTTTCATTATATGACTGCAAATTTAATATTCCCTTACAAGCTTGAAAATAGACATTTTTCTGTCATTTCCTTTAAAATCATGCTTGTTTGACTTCTCTACCTTAAAAGGTACAAAAATACTTCAAAGAGCAGTTCTCTGTATGCAGAAACATTTTTTTTCTGGAAACTATAAAGATTTGTTATATTTGGAATATTTCGCATTTATTATGTTTTTGCAGAAGGAGTTTTTTCAAAGTTACCATACCACATTACAGAGTTATCACAAAACAGGGGAGGTCAGCCAGGACCTCATGATATCATCTAGTTTATCTTCTCCTGCTCAAAGCAGGGTCAGCTAGAGTAGGTTAGGAATCATGCCTAGTTAGGGTTTGAATATCTGTGAGGTTGGAGACTCCACTAGTTCTCGGGGTAACCTGTGCTGGTATTTGACCACCCTAACAAGAAAAATATTTTATTATATTTAAAATAAACTTTCTGCATTTTAATTTGTGCCTATTACCTCTTGCCCTGTCACTGGGGAATGATGAAAAGAGTGCAGCTTTATCTTTTTTTACCTTTCCTTATCAGATTTTCATATACATGATGAGATCCCCCCAAGCCTTCTCTTCTCCAGGCTGAGCACTCCAAGCTCCCTCAACCTGAGCCTCATATGAGAGATCCTTCAATCCCTTAATCATCTTCGTGGCCCTTTGTTGGATTTTTCTCCAGTATGTCCAATTACTTCTTGCATCAGGGAGTCCAGCACTAGACCCAGCACTCCAGATGTGTCTTTCCAGGGCTGAATAGAGGGGAAGGATCCCCATTTTGACCTGTTAGCAATATTCAGCAGCCCAGGAGGCTGTTGGCCACATTTGCCAGAGGGGTATGTTGCTGGCTCATGGCCAACCTGTTGTTCAGCAGGACCATTTTTTTCCAAGCTTTTTTATTTTCAAGCTTTCCATGCTTTAGTTATATATGGGTAGAGGAAACATTAGAGATACTGATCAGGCCAAATTTTCTTTACAAATATGACCTCACTCTTACATTGCTGTGATGGCAGAAACAAGCCCAAAGAGGAAATTTTAGCATCTAATTAACCTCCTCGAGTCTAATTAATTTCACCAGTTTCAAATGAAGGTGAAATTGTGAGTTGGTGTGTTATTTAGAAGCTGTTTAGGGGAGACAACTTCCTGGAAAGTGTTAGAGAGCAAAGCAAGGAGCTAATTTAATAGGAAAGATGAAGTTACTGCATTAAAAAGAACTAAGGTTTTTGTGGTTTGGAGTTTTGTTTATTAGTTTTTTTTAATGAGAGGTAGTTCGAGGACTAACTGTCAACAGTTTCACAAGCTATGAAATTCAAGGTTCTGGTAAGTAAGTTAAAGTAGTCTTAATTTGTGGATGAGGTCTAAATATGTTAAGTGATACGAGGACTGCTAGTAACCTGTCCTCTTTCTTAACCTAAATCTATGTTATAGCTATGTCCCTGAAATTAGTGTTCATTTACCAACATAATCCTGGACTTTTTTGTACCTGAGATAGTTTTCTTCTCAGTATTACACGTGTATGTTCCCCCTTCCCCCAGCCAGCTCGGTGGCACTCAGCCACTGTGAAGCTAAGCAGCACTTGTGAAGCCTGCTGTCTGTACAGCTCGTGTATAATTGAGCTATGCAGATGCAGCAGCTGAGTCTTTCTTAGAACTGTTGCCTGTGTGATTGAGCTGAAATCCTGGACTTGTAGTGATTATGCAGATGAATTATGCTTGTTGATGCAGGACTCTCCAGTACAAGTGAGGTTGTAAATACCCAAAAATCTCTTTACATCCCCGGTGCAAGAAACATGTCGGTTTTAGACTCCTGCCCAAAGCAGCTGCAGTGATAGTTACGTCTTTCTCTCTAGTGATCTTCAGAGTATCTGACTGTACCTTACAGCTGCCGTCAGCCTTTTGAAGATTAAACACCTGGGTAAGATATGGGCATCAGACTTCTACTGAGAGCTGTGAAAGACTTAGTGTTTGTAACTACTGGTATTTTAGCAGTGTTTGAATCTGCTTGAAGGTAAAGCTTTAGTGTATGGGGAGAATACTAGGTTGTTTACTGTCAATACTAAAACGCAAAGCTTCTGTTAGAGCATCTGCTATGTACAGGCTATATTTGGTAAGCTGTCAGCTACTGGTCTTTAAGCAAGCCAAAGTTCCCTATTAAGCCTCAGTTGGTGCTTTTGATTTTTCCATAATTGTGTCAGTACTTGATAGTGAAGAAAATGCCAATTTTTACTAATAGTGGAGAAGGTTTGTGTTTTCTCACTTGTTTTACTTTCTCTCTCTGAGGACAACTTTTCTGGGTCACTCTGAATAATTTTGTGGTTAATAGTTACTTCTGGATTTAGGTCTTAATTTTTAGGGGAAAGGTCAGTATATCAAAGAGCCTTGAACAACACAAAGAAAATGCACAGTCCTCTCTGTTGGCTTCCTTATGTAAATGCTTGTATTTAAAGAAAGGCATGACCCGGCTTAATCAGCAAAACTCACAAAGAGGTGAGTAACATCCCTAACTTGAAGTTCTTGTCTGCTGGAATGATTTCTTTGACTCCCAGGTGGTCTAGAGTGGCTGCTCAATGCTATTGATGGGGGCATTTGTTCTCTGTTGTAAGATTATTCAGGTAGCTGTTATACAAACAGTGCTCTCCTTTTTGTTTTGCCTCGTCTCTGTGACCTTATGGTGTACTAGGAAATGGGGGGGGGGGGGGGGGGGGGGGGAGGAATTCATTAACATGATAAACTGCCCTTTTTTTAAGCTTAGGTGCTGACAAAACAGTGTCAGTTTTCTCTGATGTGTCTTACTTCTGCTTTTATTCAGTGTCTTTAGGAAAAAAAAAAGCAGTAGCTAGATAAGGTTATATGGGAATTGCAGCAGTCAGTGGAATCCAAACTCTACCTATCTGGGTGGGTTTTCTTCCTGTTGTTTCTGGGTAAGGAGTGTGTGTGAGAGGTGTTTTTTTTGTTGTTTAAGATTTTACTTCAGTAGCTTTAGATGCAAGCACTCGTTCAGGAGAAATCTTTTATCTTCAGAGTGTTTTAGCAGTTCTGTGAAAAACAGACATAACTGTCAAACCAGATTTTATTTTTATTGTACTACTCAAGAGTAAGTATCTTCACCCATGAACATCCCCTCTAATTCACTGTGACCACGGGTGTTTCACTGTTATCTTGATTTGATAAGGGCTGTCTGCACTCTTGTGTGGCACTTATTACAGCAGTTTCTGAAAAGCTGATGTTTATTTTTTAAGTGTTGGATCAGAGAGTGTCAGTATACTTAAAGCAAGGAAGCACTTTACTCTCACTTTCTTTGCTCCCAGGACTGCCATGGCTCTGTCGGACTGGGCACTCCCGGAGGAGTAGCAACAGGAGGGGAGAGCAGTGGGGAGGAGGTGTGTTAAGAAAGAGAAGCAGGAAAAAGCACAAATGGCCCCTTAGTGGTCAAAATAAAATAGCTCTAATCCTAAAGTGCTGCGGGCACTTTCCATTCATTCAGCAATGTGTGACAGAAAAAAGTGGATTCTTATTTGATGTTCATGTAAGACTTGACGTGTACGCTTTACAGGGTGTTTAGTAAATTGTAGCTAAATGTGTGATCTTGAAAGAAAAAACATGGGATTTTTGTGTGAAATAGTAACAAGGGCTATTAAAGAAAAAAAAAAAAGGAAGTGGCTATTTGGCAAACTTTCTTCCCTAGAATAGTAATTTCCAGCGTAAAGGGCTGGTGACATGACAGGAG
Source organism: Corvus cornix cornix (assembly GCF_000738735.6). Classification (NCBI taxonomy): domain Eukaryota; kingdom Metazoa; phylum Chordata; class Aves; order Passeriformes; family Corvidae; genus Corvus; species Corvus cornix. Next base: position 44,164,470 of record NC_046334.1, read on the forward strand.
GCACTAAATGAATTCTAAGTGCTATATTTAGAGACTGTTTTCTGGATCTAGCTAGCAGCAGTACTTGACTCCTGGCCTTCTGACTTTATGCTTTTTAGACACCCTTATCTGAAATAATTATAGTTAGACATTGGAAACTCAGTCTGAAATACTAATTCAAACAGTGTCTTTGTAAGGAAGGTTCTTTTTCTTACTTAGTGTAAGATTGCAACTTTCTGAGCTGTGGAGTACTTGTTTTTGAAATAACAAAATACTTAACTGCTTATTGCCAAATGGTAGGGATAAGGAAGTCACCAAGACGTGCATTAGAATGCAGGATGGTTAGGATGATATTTCAGTTAAACTTTGTAATTTTTGATATAACCATTATGAGCTGTGTGGTGTTATTAATTTCAACCATCTAAGAGGAAAAAAATGTTTTGACTAGTCACTTTTTAAAGAGCTATTCATGAACTGTTATATTTTTAAAAAATCAGCGTAATCTTATGAGATTTCACAACATGCTGGTAATTGTAACATGGATTATTAGAGCTATTTAACTGTTCTTTTCACAATGAAAGCTTGAATCAAATGTGCTAAAATCTGTGGTTTCCCTGGTAAACCCAGAATCAAATAAAGGTGACAAAATCTAGGGCACCAGGGCAAACCTACCTGTAATGGCAAGGTAACAAGGGAGTCTTAAGGAACAGCTTTTCTTGATACTTGCCTGGTATATTTCTCCCCCTGGTAGGCACAGGAAGAAAATTTCTAGCAAGCGTTTGAGTCATAAAAATAGCTACTTGTTTAGTTTGTCACAGTGATGATATTAGACCTTCATATAAGGACAAACAGATTAGCTGCTCTTTACTGAAATCTGAAAGAAAATAAAGGTTTGCAAAAAAGGATTAACTTGGGGAAATCCTCTGTGACATAGGACACCGGGATAGCAGCAGATGCTGATGATCTGTGCAGCAGGCCATGCTGGTGCCCAGGCAGCTTTGGTGCCCAGGCTCATCAGCTTCTTGGAAGAAAATAAAAATGACACCTTATACCATATTTGAATAGTAACAAACTATAATGACAGTGCTTTATGCCAAACACAATGACAAGTTAGAGCACTCCAGCAAGTTTTGCACGATCAATGTGCTGCAACGTGACAATTAAAGATCATTTGGATCAAGTGGTAACTGTCATATCCAGCCAGTAGGGAGTGTTTGACTACCAATTTGGCATATGAGCACATGGCTGGAGTCCATAATGGCTGATGCAGTGGTAGATCCCTCTGAATTTGCAGCTGTACCTCGTCTGATGATAAAGCAATTCGAGAACCATGAGCTAAAAATGTCAAAACATTTCAGGTTGCCACAACAAACTGTTTAAGCATGCAAAAGTGCTGTATTTCTTTCAACTTGTATTGACAATCCATTCAGCAGAATTAGATAGACTGCTTTTTATTTCTGTAGGATCTGTACTCCTCTAAAATGAATCCCAGACCATTTGAAGGCTGCTTTTTGATTATCTACAAGAAATTTTTTCTACACGTACATTACTCTTCTTGGCAGTGGTATCAATATGTCTAATATAGGCACTAATTCAGTAATGTATGTAATCACTTCTAGATGCTATTGGGGTTTTTTTAGGAGAACTGCAGATAAGCTTCTTTTATGGTAGGAATATTGTCTTGAAGAAAGTGGACTAATATAGCATAAAGGCTTCTCTGCACAAATATTCCAAACAATTTAATTTGAGAACTATATCCTAGAGTAAAATTTTTTTGGCAGAGAGTCCAAACTTGGTGAAATTATTTGGTGCATAAAGAGAACGTGTTCCAGGAAAACAAGACAATACTGATCCAGAATTTAGAGGCTGACTAAATCACACAGGTTGTACTACTTTAACTTACACTCTGTTTCCAGAGTAGGAGGGAAGGGACAGGTGGATGTTTTAGTCCAGATGCAAAATGTCTACGTAAAACATGTTTACCAAAATGCGCACATGGTACCTTTACAAAGAAAAAGAAACAGTGAGATACTTTCACTGAAGTAATGTCTTCTCTGCTGAATTAAATCAACAATTACCACCAATGCTAAACACAGCTGAGTGAAGATAACATATGCAGCTCATTCTGCTGAGAATTTTACTTAGACACCTACTATCCGAGATATTTAATTAACTCATTCAGTTTCTGAGACAATAGACATGATTCTAAATGTTCTTGAGTTTTCCCTTCTTAAGAAAGACTTCATAAGAAGGAACCTTGTTTTATTTCATAAATGTTATGCTTGTCTTTTAAAAAAAGTTTAGTCCACTGCTGAATTTCAAAAGATGCCACTTTGCTGAATTGCCTGCCTTGGTTTGACATTACCTTGTGTCTTTTGGAGCTAAGTTATCAAGGGCCTTTCTGGTTTAACTGGTATTTGGGCTTGTGTTGCAATTAATTCTCTTTCATTAAGTTTTGCCACCCCTTTTAAGAGTTCAGGTATCTCCATTTCAGTTCTGACAGGTTTTCTTACAGCCTGTTCACAAGCCAAAGGTTTGTTTAATGAAACATATACCAGCAACCAATACTATGATTATCCAAATAATTGCACTACATATAGCCAGCATCTGTGATCAGATGGCCAGTGTGTGCTTGGATAATCAAGGCTCCCTTTTCGCAGGCTCCTCCTTGCTGTAGTTAATTTTGTCTTCCTTGGAGGCCAGTGGGTGGTTTCTATACTTGAATTGTACCTACTCAATTGCTGTTCTGTTAATACTATTGTAAAATTTATTCTTAATCTTACAATCTTATTTAAAACCCAGCTATCTCATTGCAAAACTCAAGTGTAATTACTATGCAGTGTTAGTTTACATTTTAATGGAAAAAGTTACACCTATTCTACTTCCTTATTTTATGGATGAAGGTATCTTATAGCAGTAGCTTCCCCTTCCCCCCCCCCTCCAGTCGTTAAAGCAGCATCTTTTTGCTAATGGGACGAAAGTCCTTTATCCTACAGCTACTAGTTTCATTGCCCACTTGAGCAAATAAACCATTCACTTCAGGGAAGAAATTTATCAGCAGAATTTTAAGAAGGTACTTGAAAAGTACTACCAAACTGCTGTTTTTTAGAATCGTTGGCAAATCAACATTTTGAACAAAAGATGCAGATTATCTAATCATGAAATACCTTCATATCAGGATCATCAAAGAAAGAGTGAGCACAAAATTCTCTCATAAATATTTTGTATCAAAGTATAAGCTTCAAGGTGCTTTTATATATATGCATACTACACAGCACACATGCTCTGCATACCAAGTATTTTAAATTAATACGACTGTCTTAGACTCTGGTTATCTACAGTGAGGGAAATCTTAGTTCTTCTAGCTGTCAGTATAACCTTAAATCTGCCTCCAGTTGTGCATTCTCTACACATTTACTACACACTGTACGTAGAAGGAAATACTGCTGTTATGGATACTACTGTGATGTCTACTCCAGACCTGATTTGTGTAATGATATATACATGAAGGTTATGATGAAGCCAGCTCTTTTGTTCTAGCTGGTTTGTTTACTTAGGTATATTCTAGGCTATAAACCACTGTGATGCAGTTTGGCCAGTGATTTCACTGTATTTCTTCTCAGATAAAACATCTTATGCCGTTAGTGAAATGTGACTTAATATGTGGAATACAGCTGGTATTGAGCCAATTGAGTTCTTGCCTGTGCAGTGAACCAACAATCATCGTGTGCGTGAAGTGCAAAGTGCCTGATGCAGGGTAATTTTTGTTTTAACTAAATGTAAGGCCTCCAGGTGTGGCAGTGCATATAGGTCAGAACATCCACCTGGCACCCAGCACTAGGTCTATAATGCAAACTGCTCTTGGAACCTGAAAGGAAGAATTTCATCCCAGCAACCACCTGGATTTGTTTGTACTTTTACCTGTTACACGCAATAATTCTATAGTAATATTAGTAACTTCCCAGATTTCATAATGATTGCTTTGATGCCCTGGGGCCTTGTCAGAAAGAGTCCTGTAATTGCATGTAGTAGAGTATCATGGGGTGTCATTAAAATGGATGGTTCATTGTCTCAGGCTGCTGGGACTTGAGCTAACAAAACCAGCCTATGCAACCGACAGGCAACACTTCTCATTTGGAAATACCTTATTTGGTGGTACAACCATGTACAAAAACTGTGAACTGACACTTCATACAAGCACTTGAGAGTGTTACCGAGAAGAAAGCTTTATGATTATCCTCTGAAAAGTATTTGGAAAGGCTTTCAAGACTGCAGTTTTGTTAAAAATCATGTGATAATGGATCTATTAATATGATATTGGAAGCATTACTAAATTTTTCTTCTAGGAACAGATGGAGAAATAGAGAACTCATATGCACTTTGGCTTAGAATGGGTTCTTTATCAATCACCTATTTCTCATTTGAAAATAAACATTGAATGCAACAAAGCCAGCACTTTCTACAGGAGCTATCATTATTGGGAAAAAAAACCCCAAAAACCTAGCAACAACAAACAACCCTCCCCCTTCCCCCCCCACCAAAAAAAAACCACCAAAAAAAAACAAACAAAAAAAAACCAACCAAAAACTGAGCCAAACAAAACACAAACCAAAATGTGTTGAGAGTTTCATTACATCTGCCAAACAAAATTTGCCCAATTTCATCATCTGTTGTGGAGATAAGGAGCCAGCTAACTGGAGCATGCTAGTGAGCTTGCATTGACTCTGAGTGAGTGCACAAAATATTTTTGTTATTGATTCCTAAGATGGGCCTTTCTTGAATGTCACCATGCAAATAGTGCAATATAACTAAAACTCTTAAGTTAGAGAATGCAAAAACTTTTAACCCTCTAAAATGAAAGGAGAAGTTCTCTTTGCTCAGTGTACATAAATCTGCATATGTGTATGCATAAATATGTATATACATAGATATTTATGTATGTATTTATGTCTCTACATATGTGCATCTGGAATGGATGTATGGAAATATACCACTAGTGATTAAAAGAGAAGGGGGATTTTTATGATGAAGGTCTCACCTGTTGTTTTATCCTGAGGATGTAATTTACAGTGGGTTAATGGAACAGATGCTAGTTTCTGTCAGACTGGATGCCACAGTGTCTTCACAATCAAGTGTATCCTCATGTTAATTGCCATAATTAACTTATATCATAATTAAATGAGTTCTAAGACTTCTGCTTTTTTAGGTGTAGAAAGAGGAGTAAAGGAGACTCATAAAGCTGACAGTCAGCAAATGATAGGTGGGTGCTTCTCTCAGATGAGTGATTTATAGATTTTTAACAATGCTTTGATGTTAAACATTGAGGTTCAGAAAACACAAAATGCCACACCTGAACAAAGAAATACTGAAAATCCATATATTGTATCTAGTACTGATGCTCAATCCATGTTCATTATTGATCTTCTCCAATAAGCTGCATGTGTTCAAGTGCATAATGGGAAATGAGTTAATTTTAGGGCTGGTTGTCTGCTCCTCTTTCTGTACACTCTTCCTTCTGTCTCCCTCATTCAGAAAGAAAATTTACACTGAATTTTGAAATGTACATCTTATAATTTCATTCAAAGCCATTTAATTTTCATTCATTCAAAGTCGGTTTATATTTTAACTTGAAACTTTATTTTTCTTTACTCTTTATTTCTTTGTTCATCTTTTAATTTCTTTTCCTTATGATATTTTCTGTCATTATTTAGCTGTCTTATAAGGAAGATGGGGACAAATATTTCGCTGAGTGTGGTACACAATAATATCTTCCCTTTAATTACTAAAAAAATTAGCTGTTGTTTGATACTGAACAATAATTGGATTCACATCAAACTGAAGCTCTGGGGTAATTTCCAAGGAAATATTCTCTCCCCCAGTAATTTTCCTCCCACCCCTGTGATCTCCCACATATCCCAGGAGATTAGTTTGTCAGGAGCTTTGAATCCTTTTAGAAGTTAAGGAAGTATAGATGTTTGCCATAACAATCACACTCATTGGATAGTTCATAATTTAAAAAAAGTGATTAAACCAAAGACATATTCAACATGATTTGAAGAAAACGCTTTCAAACTTGTTTCCTCGGTGTTTTTTCCCACTAAGTGAAACTTTAGCTTTGTGTAACTAGGTCAAAGAATAGGGAAAGGTGTCCTTTCAGATAAGGTATCTTTTCCAAAAGGTGTTCATTGAAAGCAAATGCAAACACTTCTTTAAAGTACTATTGCAATATCTACTCTGGCTTCTTCTTTTTTTTTTCCACTTATCAAGTTACTTTCTATGCCACACCATCTACGTACAGGACCATGTGCATTCAGATGTCATGCTTGTCATTAAATGTTCCTTTGCTACTGACTTTCTTCTGACTGATACAGTCTATGGCATCACAGAATAATTAGCAAGAGAAAAAAGGAAATGCTTTTTCTTTCTCAAGTTGTAAACCAAAAATGAAACCTTGTAACTCTTAAAAAGCAAGCAGTAAGGAAGAGTAAAGAAGAGTGCTTTAAAAGTCCTTGTTTAAGTCCTTATAATACAAGTAGTGTTTTCTGAACACCTGGCTCATGAATGCTTTTTTCAGGGATGTAACTCATTAACAACCTCTGTCATGCACTGTAGATGCTATTCCATCTCTAACCAGTAATTGGCTGTTAAGTCATCTTGAGTCAACTCATCTATCAGCAGTTCATCTATCTAGAATTAATAAAAGAATATTCTCTTTTCTAAGTACAATCAAGCTTTCAATAAAGAACAAGGAATTTTTCTTTGAGTCATACTTCTTTATGGAATACCTTTTGCACATTCAAGCAATGTGAAGGTGAAAAAGGATAAGGACCACCTTGTCTTGACATCTGCACCTTTAATTACATAATGCCATTTGGGTGAATCCTTCTGGCTGGAAAACCTTTCTGCAGCAGTGCTTGAATGACAGGGCCTGCTAAGATACACATTTATTTCAACATTTTTTAATTTTTTTTTTTAATGTCAGTAGCTTTGGCTCAAACCTGAGGGTACCAAATAATGGCATATTTTTTATGAAAATTTTTTTACCTGACATTCTTACCCTTCTCTGAGCATCTGGAGAGCCTTACTGTTGTGTGTACTGTTTCAGGATACCAGCCTCACTGCCATTCATACTGAAAATCTACTGACCTTTCACATGCTGCCTGTACTGTCCAGAGCAGGGTTTCTGTGACTGTAACTCCATGGGAATGCCAAAACCAGCTTAAAAGCCTTCTAATGAAACACAAATGATTTGAGTGTCTCAGCATGTGTAGACTGGTTGGAGCCTCACTCTGCCAAACTGCATTTACTTAATAGCTGTGTTTTATACCACAGGGAAGTGTGCAGCAGCTGGTCACCTGTAAAGAGGGGCATTTTCAACTGAACACTGAACTGAGACTCTGTGGTTTTGGGAGGCTTTTCACTTCCTTACAGTTATGAGTTTCATACCTTGCAGTTTTCCTCTATTTCAACTTATATCTCAGTGTGATGGCAGGAACATGGCTCAACTGTTTTGTATCAGTAACACTTAATATGACAACCCAGATGAAATGTTTTCCTGCCCACACAGCTGGTGATATTCTGGGGGGTTCCAATGTGCTGCTTGAGGAGGGTTATGCACTTTCTTATATACAGTCTTATGGGTACTAGCTATAGAGGAGATCAAATTTAGTAATCAAGTACCTCTGCCCCTTCGAGTAGGTCCCTATTCTACTATAGCTTCACATCAGGTCAAAGAGGAAGCAAATTTAAACTAATCTGCATTATCATTAAAACTTGATATTGTACTTTAGTCATAAAGTATTAGTCAGAAAAAGAAAAGCTGAAATAACGAAGGAAATTAGATGAAGTAATTGAGACTTCCCTGGCCTTTCTTTAATTTTACTGGACACAACGTGTCCACTCTACACATTTCTTTTTGTTTTTCCAAAGCAGCAACGGACATTCAAGGACAATCTCTTTAAAATTTGCTGAGGAAAGTGAATGCTATCTAGTTGCTTATTATAGTTGCTATAGATGTTTGTTTCTCTAATGAATGACCACTTTGGCTGCTCCATGTAAAAGGCCCCAGTTATGGATCTCTGTTGTCACATTTTTACCTACAGATGATATGCTAGCAAAAGCTTTTATACAGCAGTACATATTAGTAGACTTAAACTAAAAGCAATTCTACCAAAACAAAAACTCTGAATAATGTTGTCATTCAGACTTGTGCACTGTTTTAGGAAAACAATTACTTGGGAATGTTGAAAGAAACAAAGGAGGAAGAAGGCTTCCAGTTAGAAGTGTCTGTAGGAACAGACTCATGTATCTGAAATTTGTCTGTGTTGTATGCTATGGTGCAATTTGTCAAACAGCAGTAAAATGTATGTGACAGGTTCAGGAATGGGGAAAAAACACAGCTGAAAGAACATCTTGTTGCATTTGTTCAAATGAGTTCCTCTGCTGCTCATACCTGAGGACTGCTGTGAAAATTAATTTTTGTTAAAAGAAAGTGCTTTTTTGTAATAGGCTTTAGTTTTTATTGGAAAGATGAAGGTAACAAAAAAACCCCCTCATCTATGGAAGACAGGATACTAACTCCCCCATCATTATTTTGCTCAGGAGCTAGAAAACTTTTCAAGCAGCATAAATTAGTTGTATACCACTATAATGTATATGTTTGACTTTCTCCTGATGCTGTATGTTGTACTGCTGCGGTAGTTCACCAGTTTGGCAATGGCCTGTATCCTGAAACTACAGTTTTAAGTTGATCTAGCAAAAAAAATTATACAAAAGTAAATTTAAAAAATATATTTGAAATATATTAGTGTGACCATTCTTGTGCTGAGTATCTCATAGCTGAGAAAATAATATAGACCTGATTTTGTTGACTAGAAGTTCTCTATTAATGATACAAGTAATTTTAACTGGAAACCTTTCAACTGGCTTCTGTAATCTTTGTATAAACGTCTGCATTGTACAACACCTCTAGCATCTTAATGTACTCTTTACTCTGTCAGCAGTAGCACATTGGCCGAGATGCATGCTCACTTTCTATAATATTCTGATAATATAATGCAAGCAATGTTAACAGATGTTTTAACAGTAAAATAGCTGGAGGTCAAGTCTGTAATATTTTGAGGCTAAAGGTTCATATAGACCAATGAAATGTTCAAAATACCTGCAGTAGAATGGGCTTTGTCCTTTTTTTAATCTGACATTGAATCTAAATTTTCTGAAAACAAGACTGAAAAATCTAGTATTCTGTATAGTTTCATTACATAGCACCCTCAGCTAAATGACCCATCACATTCTGCCTCTTATTTAGCAGTCTCTTGCTGTAAAACACTAATTTTAGCAGAACAACTCGGCTATTTAGGAGTTATGCTGCAGATTTAGGAAACAGTATTGATTGTGTATGATTTGTTTCCCATTCCTTGGCACATAAGAGCCATAAACAGTCTTGGTTTTTGATATTTTTGTAATTTTTGTAGTGTGTTCTGAAGATGTTTCTGCCAGATAATGTGTCTTATGAAACAACTGGGACACTGTACAAGTGAATGTGCTCACTGAGTGCTTGTGAGCTGTAGTTGTAATAGAAATTGTTACAGATAGAACTGCTAGCACAGTGTATAGCAAACCAATCTTTCAAACTCCACCCTGAAACTTCTTGGTATGTTAAAAATAGTGGGTTTGGAATTGGATCTCATTTGTCTTGATGGAAGTAATTCCTTTTTTTTTTTTTTTTAATAATTTCAATTTGGATTTTTTCTCAATCTTTTAGGGATAAAATGAAAAACCTTATGTTGGCAAGAATAGAACTGTGTTGTTGATGGAATATTTTAGGATGCTTTTTTCATTCTTGTGATTTTTAAATTTTTTTCTCCTAAGGTTTTAAAGATGGTCAAATCAATCATTGCAACATAGTACCATTTTACTATAGAAACATGGCATTTGAGTTCTTATAGGGAGCATTTTAAAGATAAAGAAAAGCATAGAATAGATTATGAAATTTTCAAAAAGTAAGAATTAGAAAGGGTATGTGGGGGAGGAAAGGTCACCCTCCAGAGATTTTTCTGAGGAAAAAATGACAGGAAAAAATATACAATCTATCTCAGACTCTAAACTAATAAAACTATAACCTTTTATCTGTGCAGTAGATGAAAAAGTCAACATGTTTCTTCCCCTACCTGCCACAACATGTAGGTCAGGATTCAGTTGCTACTCAGGCAGCCATTGCTACTCTTGCGTAGAGTAACTCAAATACAGTTTCATGCATTTTTTTGCTTTGTTACTTAACAGATTTGTCTGAGGGTTAGGTGGGTACTGGGATTATTGTGTTCTTAATGTACATTAGAATTAGTTTTGCTGTTTATAGCTATACCAAGGAATCACCCCTCCTGGAGCAGAGGGAACCCTAAATTTGTTGTCTTAACTGGTACCAAGTTCACTTGCAATAGACTGCTTGATGACAGTAGTGTTTGCCAGGCTCATCTATAAGTCCTGTCTCTAGTACTGGAAGTTTGTGGAAGTCCAAACGGCATAAACATGGAGCTGTTGGTTTGTACAGGCAGTGCCCAGAATATGCAGGAGAATGGCAGGAGTGCAGTCATGACCTACACTTGCAGGCAAGACATGGTTGGTTGGTTAGAAGGAGCCCTAGTGGGGAACTGCAGGGCTCCGTCTTAGAACCTGTGCTCTTCAATATCTCCATTAATGATTAGGACACAGGAGTGAAATGCATACAGAGCAAGTTTGCAGATGATATAAAACTGGGTAGAGTTGCTGATTCCTTTGAAGGCAGAGAGATGGAGACAAATTAGACATATAGGCAGTCACCACCCATATGAAGTTCAACATGGGAAAGTGCCAGATTCTGCACCTGGGATGGGGCAATCCTGGATGTACAGACAAACTGGGGAAGGAGAGGCTGGAAAGCAGAGCTGCAGAAAGGGACCTGGTCAATGGCAAGTTGAACATGAGTCAGCAGTGCCCTGGCAGAGCCAAGAGGGCCTGTGTGTCCTGGGGTGCATCAGGCACAGCATCACCAGCTGGGCAAGGGAGGGGGTTGACCCACTTTGCTCTGCACTGGGGAAGCCTCACCTCAAATGCTGGGGGCAGTTTTGGGTGCCATAATATAGAAAAGACATTAAGCTATTGGAGAGTGTCCAAAGGAGGGCCACCAGGATGGTGAAGGGCCTTGAGGGGAAGCCATATGAAGAGTGGCTGAGGTAATTTGATTTGTTCAGCCTGGAGAAGAGGAGACTGAGGGGTGACCTCACTGCATCCTCATAAGGAGAAGTGAGAGGGCCAGGTACCGATCTCTTCACCCTGACCAGTGACAGGACTCATGGAAATGCCATGAAGATGAGTCAGGGGAGGTTTAGGGTAGATATCTGGAAAAGGTTTCCACCTAGGGGGTGGCTGAGCCCTGGAGCAGGCTCCCCAGGGAAGTGGTCACAGCACAAGCCTGACAGAGTTCAAGAAGCATTTGGACAATGGTCTCAGGCACATGGTGTCATTCTTTGGGTGTCCTGTGCAGAGTCAGGACTTGACCTCAATGATCCATATGGGTCCCTTTCAACTTAGCATATTCTATCAAATTAATTTTTGAAAACCCATATTAAGACATTTGCATTCCTGAAATTCTTAACTAATGTATGATAACTATGTAATGATAATGGATATAACTGTAGTAATTTTTCAATTGCACTCTCTTTATCAACTGTAAAATGTCCTTGAGATGTAGCTGATTTTTAACAAGGCTCTTATAAAGACAAACAAGGCAAAGTACTCCAGCACTATTCCAATTTTATCAGTGTTAATTCATGCTCTATATTTAATTTATTTTACCTGATAACTCTATACTTTAATAGTACATTTAATTTAATTAGAGATTCTATGTAAGGTAATTCTATTCTCAATACGAAAAAAATAATTAGAATCAAAATTAATATTTGCTTTCATAATTATTGATGAACATAGGCTCTTTGACAAAATAATCCATGAGTACTCTGTGTTCATTGATATCTTAATTCATTTCAACACCTTCCCTTCATTATGTTTCATTTGGAAATTTCAATGGACAAGTATAAGAAGTTGGGGCATCAGGAGATACATTTAGGTAGGCTCAAAAAGAGCACTGTGATAACATTCATCTTTGAGCAAACATTGGGACTATAAACATTGTATGAGCAGTTAGACTTGCCTGCCTACAGCTGTGTAACCACTAGTGGATAACACCAGGAATTTTGTGTGTAACTGAGCAGAGGAAAACTCTCAAGATCAGAGTAAAGGTACAAACTATAAAACAGTGTAGGGGGTTGTTTATGTAAACCTGCATACTCCGTTTTTACTATTTCTGTGTTAGATTTCTCTCCTGCTATTGGGTGGGATAGTTAAATCTCTTCCTAAGAGACAATGTAGTGCCATGTTTTAGATTTAGGATAAGAATAATGTTGATAATATGGTGGGTTTAGAATCATAAAATCATTAAGGTTGGAAAAGACCTCCAATGTCATTGAGTCCAACATTTGACCTTTTGGCTATTGCTCAGCAGTGCTTATACTAAGTCATGGACTTTGCTGGTGCTCACCCCACTTGTGTGGAGGCTGGGTGTACACAAGGAGTTGGGAGGGGACACAGCCAGGACCCCAGCTGGCCCAAGAGATATTCCACACCATGTGACATATGCTCAGTGTATAGGAGGAAAACTGACTGGGGGCCGCTGCTCAGGAACTGAATGCGCATCCACTGGGGGGTAATGAGCAATTGCATTGTGCATCACTGGTTTTTTATATTCTAATTCTTTTATCTTTATTATTATTTTCTCTTCAGTTTCTATCTTATTAAACTGTCTTTATCTCAACCCATACATTTGAATTCATTTTTTTCCAATTTCCTCCAACATCCTGATGGCGGTGGAGTGAGCAAAGGGCTATTTGGTTTTTATCTACCTGCTGGGTTAAACCATGACATTTTCACAGACATATTAATTACTCTGAGAGTAGCTAGATAGGCTTTTTTTTTTTTTTATGGTTTCTGTGTGCCACATAAAACATTAGCATATAGTAATTTGACATATTTAGATAAAGAAAAATATTAAACAGATAGTATTGTTCAATAATATATTTGATATAAATTTCTATTAACTATTTTTCAAGTTTGAAGAAAGGCCCGAAGGACTTAAAATATGTGCTACTTTCAAGATTTTTCAAATAATGTTTCTGATTTTGCATTATTCTGTACTGATCACTGCAGCAAATATTTAGGCAGTTTTTTTCTGGACTTGTTAGCAGACTTCAGATTAAATGATCAGCTTACATTAATGAAACTGCTGATTTTGTCAGCAAAGTGGTTTCTTAACTGGAATATTTTTATGGAGACATGGCTGAGTTTGATTTACTAAACAAACTAAAAGGATTCATTATGCTCTTCTCCCCATATAATGAGTTTCTGTAAAATAGGTTATTTATGCTGATTGGTACTCTTACTGAAAAATTTGTTTCCTGTGGCTTTGCATAAAAGTGTGACAAAGGGGAACTCGAGTTTTGCTAATGCTCAAAAATGTAATAAAAATCGTACTCTAGTCATCCTAAATTAAAGAAAAGAAAAAAAATCATTAATTCGGTCATTATAAGCACCAATAATATCAAGAACTTTTGTTTTATACATAAACTGCTGTTATGTTATTAATATCCGTATTCTTACTACATATTTATTTGATTTTTTGCCTAATTTATTTCTCAAAATTGTCTTGTAGTAATCTCAAAACCATTTTGAAGGCTTGAAAAATATCAAACTAGCTGAAGTACTTACTGCAAATAATGGAAGGACTGATCATTTTTGTTAGTAGCTGTCACAATACTTCATCTGGGATTGTTTTAGACTGTGAGTTGTACACATCAAGTAGCATGCTCTAATTTAATCAATGGGCACATTGAACTCTATCTCAATGCTCATAAGTCTTGTGCAAATTGAAGAGTAAAAATGTTTTCGGTCCTTATAATTGAAAGAGAACTAATGTACACAAAGGAGAGATAGCAGGTGCCACTTTTTAAAATGGAAGTGCTAGAGAATCAATTTACTGCAGACATTTGCACATACAGTCTGAACTTGTTGCTTTAATTTCATAAATATTATAAATAACAAATGCAGTTTCTACATCTCCCGGTGGAATGTAAATAGCAACTGTTGTTTACATGCTTACTGCCTGGAGACTCAACATGGAGCTAGAGAAAGAAAAATCACTGCTGAATAATATCCATCCTATGGTGAGAGTTCTCCTTTCTAATGTAAGTTTTATGCACAGACTATTTATGTCTCCCAGGTTCAGAATGAATGAAAAATCTTACTATTACAGAAAGGTTGAACCGCTTGCTTTCTGGAATAATCATTCAACCAAACAAATTTAGAAGTGTGTAGATCTGCTTGTCAATGGAAATGGCAACATGTTTGCTGGCTTTTGAACTGCATGAATATTTGAATCCTGTTGCACAAAACTAAATGCTGATTTCCACCATCGCCTACACACACACACACACACATACACTCACTCTCTCTCTCCCTTCTCTCTGATTTTATATGGTGCTGTACTATGAATACTGTGTGTACAAACAAAGCTTACTTTGATTTATTTAAAAAAAATATTATCCATGAGGGTGCTATATTATCTGTGCTGTCCAAGTTTACACAACTATATCAGGTTGGTAGATCTCTGTAGAAGAAGAGAGACTGGAGGTAGAGAACCTGGGGAATTCATGCCCTAAATATAGCTTTTTTATCTGAGTAAACAACAAAAAGAATTTGGGGTTGGAGGCAGCAAATTGGAATTTGATTCTGGGACAAACTTTGAGTATGACCCTCCTGTTTATTACCAAAAATGTTTTAAAATTTGGTTTTAACGGAAGGAATTCCACCTATAATATAAAAATCCTGACCCCCCCCCCCAAAACTATAACAAAAAACCTCACACCAAAAGCAACCAAACAAAAAACCCAAGCTTTTAAAATAAGCAAACGAAAATTTTTTAGTCTATTCATGAGGTTAACTATGTTATGTATTCAGTGTTCTAAGCTTGAAATATATTGTGTATAAAGTCTTAGTGTAAGACCTTTCTCTTAAGTTGACACATTTGTAGTTTTTAAAAAACAAAAATATAACAATCCCCAAGTAATTTTTCCAATTAATTTTCAAGGATTGTTTGTAAATATCAAGAAGATGGATTTATGTGAATGAACTCATGAATATTCCAAGTATGAAACATTCTATCCTCTACAGCATTTGAACTTGTTTGACTTGTGGATATCAATGTAGTCTGTTGGGAAGCCACTCTTCTGTGACATGTTTTCATAACTAGCTTTCACTGGGGCTGCTTTTCATACTTTTTCTTGTCTGACTATTTAAATATAGTTATACAGAGACAGCCAATAAAGCTTTAAAACAAAAATGCATAAATCTTTGTTCTCATTCATTAACATTTTAGAGAATGCAAAATACTTAAACTCAAAGGAAGTCAGATCTTTATCTAAATCCTCCTTGCAATCAGTAGCAAAGACCCCACAGCATTTCCAGTAGGCCTATTAATCTTGGGTAGATGGACTTCAGTGTTTGGTCTCCTAAGTGCATTGCATCCAATGCTTTAGCACAGCATGAGTTTTGTTTAGGCTTTCAGTTCTAAGCAGGTATCTCTGTGCATACTTCTGCAATCCTCCAAAAACATCTTGTCCATAAACACCCTTACCCTAAAAATTGTATATCCTAAGGAATGTATTTCCTGCTTGTAATTAAAAAGGAATGTCTCAGTTCTGGGTGTGACTGGTATAATTGAAACAGACTTTCCCTTTTTATGCTCTTAACTCAGTAGTGGAAAAAAATAACTATTGGTAGATATGCGTAGTACACTTGCCATATGCAAGTAAACTTCTTTAAGAATGGATGCTTTAAGATTGATTGGAAACTGACCATCCTTATCAATAGGCATCTCCTGCTGTGAGGAGATTAGTAGAAAAAGAAATCAACAGTAGTGGGGAAGCCAGCAAGCCAAACCTTAGTATAAAGAAACTGTGAAGGTGAAGGAGTTGCACTCTGCAACATTGTCTGAATGAGAGGCATGTACTGGAAACTGATGAAAAGCAGAGCATAGCATCTAAACAAGGTTTAGGAAAAACTTAGAATATGAAGATTAATAATGTTTATTTAAGATGTAGTCTTTAGGAGCTGATGGTCAGAAGGAACAACTGTCACTTGAAGCTATTGATATACAGATTGATGTACAAAATAAGTATTTCTTTCATGTTGTCATCTAGTGGTTATTGGAATGGAAAGAGACAAATGCTGTGATCAAGCAATTGAAATAGTAGAGATTTTTCATTTAAGTTTGATTTTGACTCCTACTAGGATTGAACTGTTTATTTTCTATTGCAATACTAGACCACATAGTTCCCGTTGTATCAAAGTGAAAAATAATACTGGGAGGGGATGGGAAGGGAAACTGAAAAAATGGTGAATTTATGTATTATGTATATATATGTATTTGTGTGTTACTCATAATTATTTAAAATAAACAAATAAAGCAAAGCAGAGCAGTAGGAAGAGTGAAGGGTAGGGGGAACATAATATAAAACACAGTAGGCACAGATATCTATACAATTATATTGCAGGTATCAGTGAGAACACTAGTCAGATAAAAGATCTTTCTCGTTTTTGTTGTGCTAAACATGAAATAGAATTTTTATTGCTGATGCTGTGTATCCATCAATTCTACATTCCATCTGCTGTGTACTTCCACTAAAAAGGAGCTTGTTTATTGCTTGTGTATTTACTTTCATATCTGTTTGGTGGTAAGTGGAAATAAAAGCTTTGACATGTTTCGTATAGAACACTGAATAGAAAGCTTCAAAATGCAGATCCAATCATAGCTCATTTAAAAAAAAAAAAAATCAAGCACACAAAAACCATCCAAGGAAACAAAAAAACCAACCAAAAACTAAAGAAACTGAAGGATGTTTGAGAGGCTTGGGTGAAATGTGACTGGTGAAAGCTTGTCAAAAGATGAAAGAAAGGGCATTCTGGGCGGTTGAGCTATAGAAATTGAAAACAGGAGCTAGATGCAAAGGTTTTTTCTAAACATCAATGGCCTTACTTGCACTGGATTCCGTTGGTAAAAAACAGTAACTTCTCCTCAGAGCAGAAGATGTGCAGAGGGAGCTTTACCTCCTATAATAGAACTAGACAAGTAGCAGCTTCCCCATCCCTTCTTTTCTTTTTTTTTTTTTTCAGCTTTGTAAAACTTGTTTCTTTCTGATATGAAGCCTTTTGAATTTATTTGCACATAAGACACCTTAGATTACATTTTGTTAAATATCTTGGTGACAGTCAACACACATTCAAGGCTGAGGAGAAAAAAGAAAAAAATAATTGCTATTTTATTGAAATAAAGGACATGGATTCAGTCTCCCCTATCCTGTGAAACATAAGAGCAGTCTTTTCAGAATGTCTGCTCATGATTTTGTGAAATTTGGTCATTATAGAAGAGCAAAGCCCAGTGTGTTCCACATTACTTGAACATTAACAAGGGATGGAGGTGGTGTGGGATAGTTTAGGCACAAATACGACTTTTCTATGATTCCCACAGTCTAGACAAAATGGCTACAGAGGGATATGAATATGATCGGAAATCTACTATGCAAAGAAGCAAACTTGTCCAGTAGGATCTTCACTGGACATGGTGCCTTTTGTTGGAAAATCTTTAGTGATGAATGGCTATTCTTTAATTTTGATAATGAACATCACAGAATGTGACACTCATGTCCATGTCTGTCTGTAAATCCAGTGGAGGATGGATGTAATGAACCTGAGACATTATTTTTCCTTGGCTCTGATCATTACTTTTTATTTCATTAAATGTCGTTACTTGAGAGGTCAGCTAGATAGTAAAGATATATGAATAGATTCTAAAGAGCAGCCAATTAATCAAATGAATATTTGGTAAAAGGGGTAAAATATGTGAAATGATCAAACTACTGAAAGATAAATAGCTCTGTTAGGAGTACACCTGAAATTTCCTACTTTCTGAATGAAGCTGAGGAAAAGTTACTTTAGGTGAAGCTATCAAGGTGACTCAATAGGGATGTTCAACAAAACTTTTTCTTTGTTAAAGACTTATTTGAGCTTTGTGATCACATATGTTAATAATTGTAAGTCTGGTTTTCCTCTTAGGTCCCGAAAGCAGTATGAATATTTTATAATTGAAAATTGCATATTTAAAAATATTATTTATGTGTTTTCTGAACCTGCTGTGATCTTGTCCAAAATCATCTGGAAAGTGACTTAGAAACTGGAGCTCACTGTGCTGGATTACTACCTTCATGTTACCCCAAGCAACCATAGGAAGGATCTGAAAACACTGTTCAAGTACTGCAAACAACTATGTAATGATGCATACCCAGGAACATGATGTCAGTGTGTGGAACACCATGTTAACTAAATAATTTGTGCAATTATCGTTTCAAAAGCACTTTAGCATAGCAAAAAGTTTACTGATGGGTTTTCTGTGGGACAGGAGTGTTCTCCTTACAGTCCTTGTTTAGCACTCTTACTGCCACATTGATGAAGTGTTTTGAAACAAAAATCAGAAACCAGATTTCTGATAATCAAGACTTTTTGTCATGTACCCCAGCTGGGAGGTGTTGAAATCATTAAATCAATGGCAAATCAATATGAAAAATTGTTGATTTTTAAATAACTTTATCATAAAAACAAACCAACCCTACTCTACATTTCTATATCACAATATGACAAAAAAGTATGTCAGATGAGTCACACTGGGAAGACTCCTCACTATCGCTTTGGTCACCATATAATGTTTCTGTCCAACTCCATGTAGTGGCTGTAATTGGCTTGTGGTTCATGGTCAAGTTAGTCTTCAATTTTGCCTTCCACAACAGCAGAGACAAGTCTGTTCACCAGTAGTTTATAAACATGACTATGAAAGGAAGGACTTGTCCAATTTATACTTGATGAACTCAATACGTAATGACTTTTTTAATGAAAGCCAAAGCACATAGTCACTGAGTTTGATACTCACTGGTCATTGTGATGGTACCTCATGAAATTTTTTAGTTAGAATGTAGTAGTTCACAGGGGACAATTTTTTCTTGTCTCTGTCTCTTGCAAGGATTTAATATATTGAAGATAAATAAGGCCAAAATAAGATAATGTAGTGTGCAAAGACTATTGTAAAATAATACCATTCATTATAAAACAGTCTTTCTTCCACTATGTTCAGTATTTTTCAACAGTGGTTAAATAGTTGCTAAATTAGATAAATATGGAAGAAATACATTTAGATTCTGCAAGGAGGTAAGAAGCTGGAAGATGGAACTTATGAAGCTTTTTTTTTTTTTCCCTTCTTGAAGTAGCATATTTTCCTCTGGTCAGAATATAAAACAAATCACTCCATTTTGCTTGTAATTCCACACTGAATGACCTTTGAATTGATGACTCAGAGCCTCATTTCTTCTAGCCTATACAACAAAATAGTATTCCTATGAAGCCCTCCAAGAAAATGTTTTAGTAACAGGCTCCAGGCTCTTTCCACAGTTATGAGACTTTGGTTTGGTGGCTCAGAATGACACATTGGTGTGTTTCAGTATATTAATTCAAGCTTCTATGAAATGCTGGTGCTAATGAGAACTTAAATGAGCCAGTAGCTTTTTCCCCACTATGCCTAGAATGGTAGAGATATATTTCTGCCTAGCCAGTCGAACTGCAAGTATGCTGTAGCATTCATTTCAGGGCAGTTTGTTAGCTCAATAGCATACCCTGTTTACATATTTCTATATCACTTGAAGCCTTATTCCTGCACAGCAGGGGAACATGCCATTCAAGGCACCCTAAATTGGGAGAAACTGCCACATAAACACCCAGTGTCACATCAGGCTGGCTACTGGTGGGTGCAGGCTGGCTAGTGGGGCTCTGCAGGGCTCCATATTCAGCCCAGTTCTCCTCAACACCTTCGTAAATGGATGCAGGACTCAAAGTTATACTAAGTAACTTTGTTGATGATTCCCTCATGGGCAGAGAGGCCCTGCAGAGACTTAGACAAATTAGGGTCTTGGGTAGCCACCAACCATGAGATGTTTAACAGGGTTAAGTGCTGCATTCTGCACCTGGGACAGAGCGACCCTGGTTGTGCATATAGATCAGGGAATGAGAGGCTGCAGAGCAGAGCTGTGGAAAGGGATCTGGGGGTCCTGCTCAACAGCAAGCTGGACATGAGTCAGCAGTGCCCTGGCAAGCAGGAGGGTCAGTGTGTCCTGGGGTGCATCAGGCACAGCATCACCAGCCAGGCAAGAGAGGGGATTGTCTTGCTCTGCTCTGCCCTGGGGCAGCCTCACCTGGAGTCCTGTGTACAGTTTTGGTCACCATAATACCAGAAAGATATTAAGGTATTGGAGAGTGTCCCAAGGAGGGCCACAAAGATGGTGAAGGGTTTGGAGTGGAAGCCATATGATGAGTGGCTGAGGTTGCTTGTTCTTTTCAAACTGGGGAAAAGGAGAGTGAGGGGAGACCTCGTTGCAGTCTGCAACTTCCTCGTGAAGGGAGGAGGAGAGGCAGGCATTGATCTCTTCACTCTTGTGACCAGTGACAGACTCATGGAAATGGCCTGAAGCTGAGTCAGGGGAGGTTTAGGGTAGATATCCAGGAAAGATTCTTCACCCAGAGGGTGGTTGGACACTGAACAGGCTCCCCAGGAAAGTGGTCACAGCACCAAGCCTGTCTGAGTTCAAGAAGCATTGGGACAATGGTCTCAGGCACATGGTGTGATTCTAGGGCTGTCCTGCTCAGGGCCAGTATTGTACTCAATGATCCATATGGGTCCCTTTCAACTCAACTTATTTTCTATGATTTTATTATGACTGAAATCACAGATGCATGTAGGTAATCCAAACCGGAGCTCCATAACCCAAGTCATTCAGGGCACGAGTAATCAGCACGTTACTCTTATCAACTACTCAAATTTAATAGTTGACTACTTCTAATGCACAGGCATTATCATCCAGAAATCTTGCAGGTGGGTATCTTTGGATCTGAATCAGCATATCTAAGCAAATTTATTTTAACCTTGATTGTTGCTTAGCTAATCTTGCCTTTTTTTTTTTTTTTTTTTTTTTTTTTTGGTACTTCTCCAACAGAAAAAATAGAATATATTTTTCTCAGAAAGCCTTGGTTCCTCCCCAAAATACCAGATAATGAGTATAATTATATTACCCTATTTATAGGAGCAAAATAAAAGTCATTCTGGTAGCAAGAACATCAAATCACTTGAGGAAATATTAATGGAACTTGCTGTAGGGGAAGCAACACGTGAGTGTAATTGAATCCTTTAATGTGAGCACAGACACTAGCTTTATAGTAAAAAAGTATACAGAACATCATATTTCTGTGTCAGCTTCCTGAAAATACTGATAAATCATCCTCTTAAGATTCATGGTTTCTTATATTGAATAGTACACTTTCACACATGAGATGCACTTAATATTAGCCAGCGCCTTGGAAGACAGAGAACTCTGACCCACCAGCATTTTTCACTGTTCTTGTCTGATCTGGTTATGGATCTGTATGTCAGCTGTGTTAGCCAAATATTCACTGGTCTTTCTGTTGAGGTTAAAAGTCTGTGCACTCTGTTACCAATACCAGTGATCTGATGTGGGTAACAGAGTAAATCTTAGCAGCAAAAAGACTCTGCTTTGTGCTCCCCTCCAGATAACTCATGGAAGCTAACAGCAGTGTGCTACTACATTATAGAGGAGCTTTGGAGAAATCTTAAGAGTGTTACACAGCTGCTGAGCACCACTACTCTTGACACTAAGTGAAAGTAGAGGTTTATTTGCAGCCAGGGTAAACTGATGTAGATGTGCTGTCAGAGCTGCAAATGAAAGCAAGGTGCAGTAAAATATCCGGTGCTGTGAAAACCCTTAAGATTTTTTTTTCCAAGCACTGAAGCACAACATATGATGTGTTGTTCTCAGAGTGGCAAATCCAAAAAGCTGTCTTGGCTGCACTCATACTCATCCTGTCTGAGTAGACTCCCTCTTGTGGCTCCTTGATATTTGTTCCTGTAGTATTGCATATAAAGAGGCAGTATAGACATGGGAAACAAGAAAAGAGGGGAACCACTCAACCACTAAAGAGCAACTTTTATTTCTCAAGGCAGAATATGGATAGGAGTTCTGATGAAAAAAATAATTCTTTAATTAAAACAATTTTTTAAATAGCTTATCGGCATATAAGAAAATAGTTTTCAAAAAATGCTGAAACAGTTGTGTGCTAATCAGAGTGTTTATTAATTTAATGCATAGAACTATAATGTATCTCTAGCAGAGACTACTGCAGGGTCCAGACATGAGTAATATCATATTAAGAAGCTTCAGACAAGTTCAGAAATATTTTACAACCTGGTAGCAAACTCAGTTGTTTGCTGCATGCTTTGTTGAGCTTATAGGTCTAATATTTGAACTGAGGCTAAGGCATTCAAGCTGCAATGTGTCTGTGATGAAGTACCACTTTTTGTAAATGACATGGAAATATACAAACACTGACAACAAACATTTAAGCCAAAAACTACTTTGGACTTCTACCTTTCTGTGTCCAGACTTGAAGGAATTTGACATGTCTTTTTTGAGAAAGGCCAATTTTGAAACTTCTTGTCAGGACATTTTTCTGGTGCATCTCTCCATCTTTGGCTTGGAGACAAGTTTGGTTTTCAGTAATCAGTGCAGAACAAAGACAGCACCTGGGATCAGTCAGACATTCTCAGTGGTTGTCTAAACATGTTTGACCAGAGACAAGAGATCTAGTGAACTAGATCTCTAAGAAACTTGTAAATGTTGGCTTGGAGTAAGTTACTTGTATATTGATGCATGAAGCTGCTGAAGGAAGCTGATCCCAGGTGGACTCTTTTGCTCCAAGAAAGTAAAATAATCAGGATTTGCGACTGTGCTGGACAATCTTGGGAGGGGGCAGAGAAAAGTGGGCTGTAAATAGAGGACTTTTCTTCAACATATCCGAGGCCAGAATGACAATGAGCCATACTAATAGATATAACTTACATTCTGCTTGATCTAATCATATGCTCATCTCTTGGGTCTTCAGCAGCTGCTCAATAGATATTTGCAGGGACTTTGAATAGTATGAGTTTTTTCAATTTCTTCACGCTGTAATCCACCACTAACTTGTAAGCTCTGGATAAGACAGTTTCACAATTCAAGGTAAGTATTAATTTTCTGAATAGACAACAAGTAATCGAACACATTTGTATTTGAAAAGTAGTCTAGAGTCTGTTGTAGAAGAAAACTTTTCAGAAGCCTGAAGACTTGCTTACAGTTTCTACATAGTGGGATTTAAGGGCTTGCAAAGCTGTAATTTTTGATCTTTGTAACAAAAATTAAAACTGTTGCATTTGACAACTAATAAATTAAATTAATCAAATTAGTGACATGAGTTCTATATTTTCCAGTCTGGGTTGTTTCATGGCTACAATTTTGTTAATCAGTTGGTTATAGGCAATGTCTCCTTGAAGGAATATGGGGCAATCAATTGCTGTCCTGCTATGAGCTCCATTTTTTCCTGTCTATAACCATTCTATTATGGAATTGTGTGCCATTCTATTATAGAATAACAGTGCTGTGACAGATGAAAACTTCAAAGTCCTGCTGCTAGTGGAAGGGGGTAGAAGGGAACAAAGGGAGGGAGAGTTGTGTTTTATGACTCTGAAATGACAGCTTGTGTCTGAGGTGAGAATGATGAGGAGCAGTGGGTGTGTATGGAGTCCTCCTGGTATGAGTCAGAGTGCCCTCATGGGTATGTGGTTGGGAACTCTGTGTGATATTTCAGAAATTTCTGCATATCTAGACTTTAAAAAATAATATCTTTTAACAGCTCCAGAAATTCTATTAAAGAAATGAGGTATCCTCTAAAACACTACTGCATGTGTCTAATTTTGATGCTACTGCATTTGAATATCTACTTTATCATTGTCCAGACCTTGTGCATAAGTATTCAAAATAATCAAAGTTGGGTGTTAAACACAATTCATATTTCATCATACTCTGTTTGGTATTTGTTTTAAATTGATATAAATAACCTCAGAAAATGGCAGAAATTACAAACTAGGCTTTGAATTCTCGTGTTTCCTAAAAGGTAGTGCTCAAAATTTGGTTGTCCTCTATCAGTGAAAACACTCTATAGCCATTTTCTCCTATGGGAAAATAAGCAATGTATTCATTCTTACTTATTAGTAAGTGCTTGATAAAGTGTTAATGGTGATCATCGCACCCCAAAAAACCACTACCCAACTCACAAAAAACAAAAACAAACAAAACAAAAAAAAAAAAAAAATCAGATTACATGACCATTAAACCAAGGAAATAAAAACGGTGCACTGACCTAAAAAAGAGACATATAAAGTCACTATTTTTCTTTTCAAAATATAGCTTCTTATTTCATGGAGGAGGTAGTGAAGAACAAATAAAGATCCTCACAGCTTGTCAACTCCACAGCTTAGACTTAAAACCAGGATAATACAAATGAATAAGAAATGTCTTTTGTTGTTGATCCAGGCAGGGGAGAAAAAACTTCCCAAGAAACTATAGGCCTTGTAGCTGTACTCAGTTTAGATGTAAATAGTGTCTCTAATGAGCATTCTAATCATTAGAGATTTTTTTTCTTTTCATGGATGTGCTTTTACTTCTAGGACAAAACATTTACATCGCTGTATTTGAGTTTCTACAGACTGTTTTTAGTACAGATAAGATGAAATTATTTATCATGGGAAATATTGGCAATTTTTTTGTTTTTCTTATCAAATCATTCTCACAAGTCCCTGTTTCTATAAGCACTCTGGTACTATGATGTATTTAGGTGGTATCTCTGTCTTCTTGAGAAAGTCCCTGATAGCTGGGACAGGTCAGCCCTCTGGCAATTCTAGGTTGCAGTTCTGAGTTCAGGTATGACATATCACGTACCTATACCCTTCTGAAGTGGGAAGTGGGCACTGGGTGATATTTAAAATGTCAGGTACCTGCTTTACATCATCTGGGATCTTGGAACAGGGTACTCAAGCCCTCCTAAGGAAGATGAGGCACAGCTCAAGCTGCCTTCCCTCCCTGGAGGAGTGTACTTGCTGGAGAAATCCAGCTCCCAACTGGAAAGGTTACTGTTCATCTCACTTGCATTTTCTTGCCATTTATAAGGAAGTGGAGTATGTTGGAATGGATAACAGTTTAATGTGTGCATTTTTTAACTCAAGTACTTCTTGAAGTTTAGTTCATATATGAAAAGGAATTAACTACCATCAGCAAATTTAATTTTTCTCTAGGCATTTGAAAAATCACCATCTGCAATATTTGATACAGTCAAAACTGGCCACACTTGGTAGCGTGTGATGGTCTATGGAATCCCTACTGTATCAACTGCAAAAAAAAAAGGAAAGTAAAGTTGCTTATCAAACTATGCAGAGTATAAAAATGATGCCTACTTATACTGCGAGAAGGAAAAGATGTTTTTAAGGAAACTGCAGTTCTAAGCAGAAAAAAGGGACATACACAAATTGTTAATCCATCTTGCAGCTTGGCAGACTTACAAGACAGTTTTCTTCTCAACGGAAAATATAGCAAAAAAGCAAATAAGGTTTAAATTATTCAAAATCAAGTACAAAACTGGACATTAATCTCTTAAATGTAGAAGTTTCAAACACATTTGCCATTCTAAGGAACCACGATGCCTTTTTACATCTATTAAAATTTATTTCAAAATAGGCAATGATTTTGACAGAAGTTGAAGAAACAGTATGTAATTTTTTCTTATGAAGTTTGAGCAGACTCTTTAACTAGATGGATTCCTATTAGAAGATGGATGCTTAAAGTTTAAGATTCTTACAGTCTTCATTTCCTAACAGGAATTACATAAAATGGCATTCATGTATTTTACCTGAAATTACTTGAAGATCAAAGAGGTATGTAAAAGATTTTCCCATTAAGGACAAGAAACTCATTAAAGAGCTATAAGTAGATCTGGAATGGAATATATATTATCTTGTGAGAAGGCTAATAAATACTTCTCAAGGCCACTCAACAGAATACTATTTTTTCTTGACATTTATCAGCTTAATAAAGGCTTCTTGATCAGAAGTTTTATACCTTTTTTAAGGTTTTTGAGGATCCTCACATGGAGATCTGACAGTAAATATATTTGCAGAGTAGAATCATGTACCTTTTTCTGCATTTTATTATTGCTTGGAAGAGCAGCAGTGCTTGGGCAGATAAGAGGAGATAATTAGTTGCTCAGGCAGTATTTAATTTCCAAAGTTTAGAAGCGCTCTTTTTTTTTCTTATGAAAGATGATTTTTCAAAATAATTTTCTCTGAGTATAATCAGTAGAAACTCCATCACATATACCAGAATACCCCTAGAAAATCTTACAGCCCTATTGACTGTGCCAGATGTATTCTAAGTGTGAATTCAGGAATTGCTTTTTGGATCAAAATGTGAGCTGGGGATATGTCCCCAGTATGCAAATTCTTACTGCAGTTTTGGGGGATGATTACCTGCCTTAGCAAGCTCTGTGTGTTTCTGTGCTGGAAGGACAAGAAATTTGGCAAACGGAATGGCACACATCTCCACACCCCATCTCCACTCTTGGCTAAGGTTCAAGTTGTGTTTTTTTCTGTTTTGGTTTGATTTTGGTTGGTTGCTTTGGGGGGTTTTAGTCTTGGATTTTTTTGTGTTTTTTCAGAGACACCAGTGAACCAGCTAATTCTGTCATATGGTGCAGGCTAATCTATTGCAGGTGAAGGACTTTCTGTCTTTGAACTCAATAAAGTTCATGTTTTTTCCACTCTCTTCCTTGTTGCCCATCCTCGATTGCATCAGTCAATAAGTTAGATAAGGCAAAGAGAGGGAGGAGACATTAGTGACAGCCCTGATGTTTCCCCCTCTCTCTGTCAAGAGTATGAAAACCAGTAATGAAAGCTGACAAAAACTTAAACCCTTTCTCTTTATCCTTTCAGAAGCTTTTCATTTATTCCTTAAGGTATATCCTACTATCCAAATTCCTTTCTCTTGTCCCTTCAATGAAATGTTGCCTCCCAATTTCTACCACAAAGCACCCTGTGTCTCTTATGAGGTAGAGTCAGTCATTGGTAGATATAAAACTCATTTGAGAACGTCAGTGTTGTTAATTTCAAAGATAATTTGCTGTGTTTGCAAAGTCAAATGAGTCTAGAACTTGGATTTTTCAGTAACAACTGATATTGGAAGGAAATCTAATTCAGATTCTGAAAAAAGAGAGAGGTAAAACTCTTGAATTTGCACACCAGCTTAATCTCTAATTCCAGTTTAAGAATATCACATGATGCCTTATTTCTCTTAAAAGGTGTTGTCTTTCATGCTTATCTTTCTGTTTGTCAATAAATATTTTTCCTTTCAATTGCCACTACATATATTTTCACACTACACATTTTTACACACTACATATTTTCTCTTTGCCACTATTCCTTATGCTATTACACTGAGGAATGAGCTTAGTCCTTTTTTTGGTTGAGGGTTCTAAGCTTTTCTTTTGCCTCATATCTCAGAGGACTATGTATTTTGGCAGCAGAAAGCAACACAGAAAGCACATGCTACAGGAAGCATAAATTCAGATTCTCTGCAAACTTCTTACCTTTAATCTCTACCACATCAACGTATGTTCCCAGTCCTTTTTTCCTTAATGAAAACCAGTCTCTTGATTTCTCTGATTGGAAACATAATCAAGAAGAGGATCTGGCCCCTATACACATTATACTCAGTTTGATTTCATATTCAATTACAACCACTGAGTTTCTGCCACCAGCCAATATCTCTACTCTTATTATAAGCAAATGAATTTAATCAATAATTATTTTTCTGTTAAAGATAAACCAAATGCTGCTATTTGCTTTACACCTCTGTCAAAATCTTTGGATGATGCCTCACTGCTTCAGTTTATTGTCCTGTGTTACTTCCAGAGGTAGTACTTTTCTTGTTTCTAGCAATAATGCAGTGTGTTATTCCCGCTGCACACTTAAAAATTTCTTCTCCTCATGTGATCCTTCCATGTAATATGATGCAAATATTCAATAATTTTTCAAATCACTATAAAAATCTGATAGCAGGCTCTTCACGGGCCTTCACGGGTTTGCTTCTTTAGGAATGCATTATTTTACATGTTGTCTCTTTTCTGTAACTGAGGTAGTTTCACATATAGTAAAATCACAAAACTATTTTCTTTGAGAACGTGGCATTCTATTACTGATTTATTCTCTTGCTACTTTAAGGTAAAATGTAAAACACTGGCTTGATTTATTTTGGAGCGCATATTAGAGATTTTTGAAGAAAATGCAACAGGTTTTATTACCTGTCATCTTTTAATTTCCAGTTATTTCTTTCTTATGTCACTTTCAACTATAATCTTAGATGTCGTTTCTGTGAAGAAGAGATCAAATTTTATATTCACAGAGTCTTTTCAATTATTGTTTTATCCCTACTTCATACCCCTTTGTTCAATATTGTCCTTTTTACGTTTGCAAAGAAGTAGTTCTTAATTATATTTTTTGAACACATTTCTTTTGTCATATTTCTCAAGTCATAGGAAATATAGATATGTAGGTGTTTGATGTCTTTAATTTGTTTCCAAATGATTGCTATTATTGTAATCAGCTGAATGACTAATCATCATTCCACTTGAAGACAAATCCAGACAATTCACCTAATTGCTCCAATTCTAACTGATTTCTAAGCAAGGTAAGATGGATACATATTTTGTAGACAAACACTTATCGGGTAAATCAATTCAAATCATAACAACTAAACAACTTATGAAGTTTACTACAATATCAGAGCTGTTATTATTAATATTATCATCTTCTTGCATTTTCATGTTTCTTACTAAATGGAATGATGAAAAACAAGAATTAAAAAACATTCATGGAACTTTTAATGGTCCATTTTTTGTAGATTGAGAGAAATATTTGTGATCATGCCTACTTAATGCAAGTAGCTATCATGTTATTCTTCAAAACAATGTAAAGGAATTCTCAGTGGAAAGATTTTCCAGTGGATGGAAAAGTATCCAGGTCATTACCTAGTATTAGTTGCAAGTGCATAGCTCCCTGGTTTTTTGTTCATTCTGGGAAACTGAGCTTACTGAGCAAAATATCCACAGCTGCACATATGCCCTGTAACTGAAAATGTGTAAATGTAGTGATTTTGCTGCAGATGGAATTCATCAAAAATATGCGTTGGGTCAACTTGATAATTATCTTGGAACTATTTTGAGATGCGGTGAATGAGCTAGCAAATTATACTAATTAAAAAAAAAAAGTGAACATGAATACCTTTACCAAGAAGGATTAATTGAATCCATAAGGAAACTATCATTCCACAATCTCTTCTCCCTTAATTTTTATATATATATATCATATCTATATATCATGTTCCATATGATATGAAATGAGCAACTGTACAGACAGGATGGCAGTAATTGCTGGTTATTACTGCAGTATTACCTAATTATGAAGTGAGTCGATCTGTGCTTTAATAAAATCCTAACTTCTCTGTTAAGAGGGATCCGTGAAAGAATAATACTATTCTGAGAACTTGTAAAGTTATCACTTTGCCTGCATATGCTTAATGATAGATGTTTTAAAGTCTTCCAAGAATACTCTGGGGGACATGAAACTTCATATTCTTTGTTTTATGGCAGAAGAAACCAAATACAAACTTTCTGATTCTGCTAGAAAATGTGTCATTTGAAAGATGTCATCTTGAGTCAAAGCTGTCATGAGATTTGCTGGTATTGTAGAGTATTCATTTTATTTCCTTTTTTTTGGCTTTTTTTGAGATTTTTTTTTTTTTAAATTAAGTCAAGCAGTGTTTCAATAATAATTTCCATTAAATATTTCAAAAAGATTTTAAAGTGTAGCAATGGTACATAGTGGCAGGACTTATAACAAATGGTGCATATTGACAGGCACTATATGTTACTGTCATAGGCAGGAGTGTGTAAATAATTCCACTTTTGATACTAATGGAAGGTGAGGGAAGGAGATTTATTAGTTTTTTGTGTTGGACACAAAATGTTTTTACTAAGGAAAACAAAACAAAAGTCTATTTAACATCTCCAAACAATATGGGACAGCCTTAATTAGATGGAAAATATGTCCTGAGATATAAAGCTTGATTCAGTCTTTGTTATTTCACGCTTCAAAAACTACCCACACAACAAATACCTGTCACTAAAAATTATAGTTATTATTGTCATATATTATTACTGCTGCTCAAAAATGCCTAAGTCAAAAGTCTTAATTTTAACATTCCCTTCCCTTAGTCTTGATTGAAAAGTTTTGCCAAACTAGTGATCCTGAAATTCCTAACCTTTCGCACTAATTTCTCTGTCCAAACCAAATAATTATTACTACCAGGTACTCCAAAGAAGGGGCTCCATGCGTTCCTCCATTCTTCTTTTTCCTGATTTGTTTTTGGAGGGCTAATGGAAAGAATTTATCATAAGTGGACACCAGGTCCTGGTTCTTGAAAATTCCAGAAGAAATGAAACTGGATGGCGCATGGAAAGAGGAAGCAGTTAATTTAGTGTGGCAGTGGCATCAGCTGAGGAGAAAGCCGGGAATGTCTTTCATGTGGAAGGGTTTGCTCAAGGAAGAATGTAGGTAAACCAGGCCACCCCTTTTTACAGGTACTGACTGGAATAATTTCCTGGTTTCCTCAACATCCTTCTCCCCCCACCTCACCTGTGTGCAGTGCAGTTCTCCCTCCTCTAGTCTGTTTTGTGACTGGGAAAACAATTACTGTACATCTGAGACAAGCTAAGCTTTATCCTGACTCTCTTGTGGTAAAGAGATTATGGGTGGTAATAAGTCTCATGGTATTTTAGTTTTCTTGGAGTACTTAATTTTATAAATTTATGATACTGCTGTTAATGAGTGCATGTCATTCTGGTGAACTGGTTATCACTCAGGAATAGCAATCACAAATTTGAAGGTGTCTCTTTATTTAATGTTGTATGCCTGCTCCGTCTCTCTTCTGGGAGGGTGACTGTCCTGTCTGGGGGGT
This sequence comes from Corvus cornix cornix, assembly GCF_000738735.6. Lineage (NCBI taxonomy): Eukaryota > Metazoa > Chordata > Aves > Passeriformes > Corvidae > Corvus > Corvus cornix. The sequence goes on from NC_046334.1 coordinate 44,195,579, forward strand.
AGCTGGAAAGGGAGAAGCTGGAAGTGGAGGTACTTGGCATTCCTGGGGACCTGTAGCCATCAAAAATGGGGGTCCCAGGTGACAGGTGTGCCACAAACTCCACTTTCCGGATGGTTTTCTAAATAGGAAATTTTCTATTTAGGGCAGGGGCTCAGGAAGGCAATTTTTTCCCCCTACTTTACATTAAAGAGAGTGAAGGTCTTAAAGCTTGATTCTCTGCACCTAAACTACTTTTAAAACCTCCAGGTCCTTCTCCAAGTGAGGTATTAGAATATACCTCAATTTAAAAACTGGTCTTAAAAGCCATTTCAGTTATAACATATGTATGTATATATTTATGAATGAATTTGAATGTATTAATTCATAGTTTAGACTAATATTTATTCATATTAGAAATGTAACTGAATTTAAATATATCTTCAGGTTAATATCTAAATGTCTTGGCACCGTACCCGGATTAGTCTCAAGTAGTCAATTAACTTTTTGTTTCCTGTGGAAAAACTAAATAAAAGCAAAAAGCTCATCTATTTTTAGAAATAATCACTGTAAATTAATTAGAGGATGGAAGAATATAAACACTAGTTTAAAACCTCAGGGGGATGTCCTGATTTTCTCTGCCATTAAAAAAGTTCTTTTTTTGTGAATGCTTGTGAGGATCTATAATGTATTTTCATACCAAGCAGCGTTATAGCTAAAATACTCTAATTTCTAATTCTGCCCTGACATTCCCTTCTACTTCAGGAGTAGGTCAATGCAGTGATCACAGATATTATTGTAGAATGACTTGATAACAGAGAAAGTTTCTCAATACACGGTATTTTAAGATTTTCTCATTCCCCCTAGGTTTTTGGAACTTCTGTAGCCAATATCCTCAGTTATTTAGTTTTTGTGTGCTTGCTTTTTTTAATCTCTTAAAGTATTGGCGGTCTGATAGATTTCTTTCTTGTAAAACTTGCATTTAACAGCTTAAATATTACTGTTAAGCCAGCTACAGTATACTACATATTCTGAACTCCACCCTAAACTCTCCTGTTGAAACCTACGCAAAAGTTGTTTTATCATTTTTTAAGTCCTGGTCTATGACATTACGGTGTTTTTTTTGTGGTAGCTGATATTTGTGATTCCCAGTCTTGAAGCCCAGCTCTTGCTGAGAACTGGGAGGGGTTTATCTCTTTGCAATTTTTTAAAATGACAAATGGAAATTTAATGAGAAAAGTCCCATACCTCATTCACATATATCTGTCTTCATTGATAAACTGGAATTGGCAAAAACTCCAAGCCCAAGGGTTGTAGTAATGCTAGAGGTGGAATGGAGGGTAGGAAGCAAGTTTTCCCTTTTGGAGAGAATATAGGCAATGTATATGTAAATGTAATCACTTACATTTTCATTTGCAGCTCTTACTTCATACACTTTAGTTGCATACTGGAGTGCAAAAATTGTAGTTGGTTTAAGTGGATACTGATTTATTCCTAGAAACTTTCTTAATATAAGTTCCAAGTTACATTTGTTGTTTCTAAAAATATCATACAAAATATACAGATCTGTATTAGAAGTTGGTTTTGATTTACTCAGTTTCTCTTTCTTTGTTCAGGAGAGCATGGTCAAGATCATTATATAAGTAATTTCTTGCTGTTTTCTGGAAAGCTCTGTTCTCCATTACCTGTACCTCATGCTTAATAACTCTGACCTCAGCATGAAAGATAAGAGGAAGATCTTAAGATGAGTGAACAACAATAGCTAGTCAAGCACAATAATGATGCAGAGCTTATTTTCTTCTTTATGTAATCTGTCTGCGCCAAACCAGAGCCTGTTTCAACCTCTCTAACTTGGTGGCTGGCAGTTTAATGCAGTATCCAACTCAAAATTTTCTTACACAATTAAGCTGAGGAATTACTTAGCCTTTACCAATAACTTAGAGACAGAATTATTTAGTTCACAACATTTTGCTCTGTTCCATTTTCATGTCTGTGGTAGAATATTTCGATCCTTTTAATCAAACAGCCTCCCCTCAAATAATTAGTCCTTACCAGATCTATCAGATAAATATCTGCATACATTTGATAGGCATTAATGAGAAAATTGTGTCCTTTTCTGTTAGATAGTGTTATATGCTTGTAATAAATCCAGCTAAAATATGCATTGATATGATGTAAAAATGGTTTATTTCTATAGCTGTAAGATATAAAAGTTAAAAATATCATTAGGGAAGTAACAGAATTCATGACAACAGTTAGAAATATTAAATTTTTATCTAAGAGCTTGATTGTTTCCGCTGGCAGAACATTGCTTTAAAAAGTGGAAGTTTAGAGAGAGCTTCTCCCCCATTCCACTTTGTTGTGTTGGAATCAAGTCCCTGCAGGGGTACTCAGGTTTGGAGTTTTGATGGATTTTTCGGTACTGCATTGTGCACCCCTCACTCACCACTCATCTCTTTGGCACCCCATCTTGATTTCAAGAGCTTTCATTGCTCTCGCCTTATGCTAGTCTGTACCTTTCCTGACAAAGTCTCTGGCACTGCCTGTGGAACTTATTAATCTGCTATTGCCTTCTGTGTCTGTTTCCTATAACCATTATCAGAATTATCTACTCTAACTGTAAACTTGTAGAGATAAGTGCTGTTTTTCCTCAGGGCACTATCGCAGTCTTGGTTTCGTCCACAGCACTGCTGCAGGGCTGTGTGATAATGATGATTAATGACTCCACAAAAATCCCATTACTACAGCAGGCTTGAAATGTTCTGGTGAACATTTCATCTGTAGATGCTGATTCATAGAGCTCAAAATGTGCCACCAGAACCATCTTCAAAATGGAACCGCTGAGCTGCTGTCTGGACTCTGACAGTCTGCCCCATCTCTTTCCCTGCCAGCTTCCCAAACCTCAGTTTCCTTTCACCACCAGTGTGATGCTGCCATGCACTCAGCTATTCAGTTCTTACAGTGGCATATGTCACCTCAGATACTTCCCAGATGCAACCACTGAACCCTTGCAGTTTTCCTCCAGAGGTAATGCAATTTTTTCTATCTGCAGTATTGAGTGGAGGGTACATCTTTCAGTGTAAAATATCTTCTCTGATGCTTTCTGCTTTGTATCAGCCTGTATACAATAAACATACTTGGTTCAAACTTCTGCCTGGGATAAATATGTAATGTTTGCTTCCGAAGGGACAAGTGAGTTTGTGCTGATTCCAGCATGCTACAAAATCTGCTGTTGAATCGTTCATCGACATTCATAGAAACAGGTCAAGAACTAGCTTAGGACAGACTCCAGAGCATTCCCAGGAGCCTGGGCTGGAGGCTGAATTAATCCAGACTCAAGTTCCCAGAAATTTAGTTGGGCCAAATGGGGTGGGGAAGGTAAAGAATTTAATAGTGTGATGCAGTGGTCCATAAATGTTAGTGTATATTGAACTCTTACCTACAGGCAGTGTGAACACTTTGATCCTAAGCAAAAAACAGTGGTACAGATGAAAGACATGGAAGTCCCAGGGCTCTTGGGCGAAAATTTGCTTTTGGACATTCTCTTCACCACAAAAGATAGTTAACATAACCTGAGGAGCTCTGGCAGACCTGAAGTGACATGCTTTGAAACCCATGGCAGAAGCTCTGAACTGGTAGGTGATACATATATAAAAAACATGAGAAGAATTTCTGTGACTTCCCCATGACTTTTATTCTAGAATGAAAGTTCTGAATTATTCCAGGACTAACCTTTCTTTTTCTTGGAAAGGCAGTATTTCCAGATTACAGGACATTCTGAGTTGAAAGGGACCCACAAGGATGATGGAGGTAATGCAATTAAGAGTCCAACTCTTAAGTTGGATGGGCCTATCCAGGGGTTGAACCAATGACCTTGGTGTTATCAGCTCCATGTTCCAACCAACTGAGCCAATCTCAGTGTCCACAAGGATGATTTTCGGATGACATTTTGTGTTGTACCTGACATCCGAGTGCTGAAATATGCTCCACAGTCACTTGTCTTCAAAGTTAAATTTATGCATGAAATATCTGCTATGAGTAGTGAGTTCAGCATGGAGTTTCTATTGGTAAAAGTGTTTTGAGAGGTGAAACACATTATTTATGCCTGGTACTTAAAACTCTCTCTGAGTTAAGGTTAGGAATCAGATTTCAAAGCTAACTTCTGCTGTGAATACTTGTGCAATTAAATTTTAAATATATGTTTGCTCATATGGATTCGTTCATTCATTCAGTTACAAAGGAGAAATATTATCAAAGCTTTCAGCTGAATAAAATATTCCTCTAAAATCTCCTGTAGGGAATCACTAGAAGAGAAATACTGCCTGCTGTATCACAAATCATTTCTGAAATACAAAAACTAATAACATATTGAATAATTTCAGATTTATATGTTAAACAAAACATCTTTGATATTTAAAGAGTAGGAGAAACTCTGAATATGACAAGTTTTTCTTATAATCTTTCCTTTGTAAATATGCTTTAACATAGATTCATTCAGAAATCAGTTCCTCTTTGTTCCGAAGGATTAAATTTATGTGGACAGAATTATGTCAGAATTTAAAAAGAAACTTACGAAGACACACGAATTACACTAAGAATGGCAGTACTGTACCCAGTTTACGTTCTGATTGATCTCTGGTCAGGAAGGCATCAATATATTAAGATATTTATTATATGTATAATTCATAATGTGATGTTAGCTGGTTAGTTAAAGATATCTACAACTTAGATGCTGAAGGAAACCTATAGGAGAGACCTTCTTAGAGAGTGATCAGCTTGATGACTCTTTGGGTTCCACTTGATATGAAAGTGTCCTCTGTGATAAATAAACCTCTTCCAGAGTAATGGAATAGATTTTCAAGGAGAGTTTAGATCCATGGGAAACTTATATCAGTACTAAGATCAATGAGGCCCTGCAAAACTTTTTAGAAAAATCTTGTTCGAGCTCTTCCTTAAGGAATAGTAAATCAGATAAAAGATGTTAAATGCACCTGAGAGGGGACAAGATATTTTTTCAGGTAAGGTACTGTTGTGTTTTAACCTGGCAGGCAGTTGAACAGCACACAGCCATTCACTCACTCCCTCCCCAGTGGGATGGGTGAAAGACTTGGACTGAGATAAAGACAATTTAAAAGGACAGAAAAGGAAGACAAAATAATAATAATGATAATGATAGAAGAGTATTCAAAGCAAGTGATGCACATTGCAATTGGTCACTATCTGCTGACCAGTCCCTAGCCTGTCCTTGAGCAGCAGGCTAACATCCCTTGGCCAGCTCCTCCCAGTTGTATTGTTCAGCACAATGACATAGGGTATGGAATTTTCCTTGGGTCTGTGAGGGCCAGCTGTCCCAGCTGTGTGCCCTTCCAACTTCTTGTGCACACCCAGCCTCCTCACCAGTGGGGTGGGGTTGGTTGAGGAGCTGAAATGTCCTTGACTTAGCAGTAACTAAAACATCATTGTGTTATCGACACTGTTCTCATCCTAAATCCAAAACACAGTAACAGCTAGTATGAAGAATATTAACTCTACCCCAGACAAAAGCAGGAAAGACATCTAAGAAGGTAGTTTTGTTCTCAGCACTTCTGAATTTAATATTTAAAGAATGAAAATCAAAGTAATATTTTGCAGTTCAGCAGTAATTCAGACTTTTTCCTCATCTGCAATGCTAGTGAATATGTGATCTCTTACTAGTACTGTTTCCCTCAGACATGTATGATATATTCAGAAGCAGTAGCAAAAGATATCAGAACTTCCTGGATAAAAAAGGAGCTTTTTATTATTATGGTTTAGGTATTGTATTTTTAAATTAATGCAGAGTTTTAGTCCAATTCCTCACATGTTTTCTACAACAACTATTTCTTTAATTTTTATTCTTTATAACAATGCTGATTTGACATTGGTTTTGTTTTCTTTGATATAAAGCAATCCTGTAGGAAAGAGTTTCTGCTGTTGAAGTGCAAAAATTGCAACATGGCCATTGCCCAATTTAAAAGAATCTCAATCCTTAATGATTTTAAAGTCTGGTTATACTAGGAAAAGAAGATTAAAATGACATTTTAAATTAAAAATTTGTTTACTTAAGCAAGGACCATAACATTTTCTAGACCATATATCATTAATTAATGTGAAGTGGGTCCAATTTTCTGAAAACAGTCACATTTCTTTTAAAAGATGCTACACAAAAATCATGCACATACACAAGTATGGATGAGAAATAGTTTTAATGGAGTAGGCATATCTTATTGCTATTTTCCATATGACTAAATTTGTTCCTTATTTACAGATTACCGTGATAACCTTTGGCACGCATAGTTTTAATGTATCAACAAAACCTAGATATATTTGGCATATATAATTGCATTTCTATTTTTGCACAAATCCCTATCACAGTTGCCTCTTTTGGTTTCAATGCAAATGTCTTTGAGAAGTTACAGCTTATTATTCAGGAAGCATCCTTAACTGTACCAAAAGGCAAAACAGATAACTACAGTATATAGGAACAAGGTGGCCTTTATTTGCAGCAATTAGCTAGAAGGCCTTTATGAATTAAGAATTGTGCATCAATACTGAATAAAGAATTCAGAGTTAAGAATCATTGCAGGCCCAAAGACTCTGTCCTCAGTAGTTGCTTAAGGTAGCTTAAATTGAATAATTGGGAAAATCTACTTTTTAAAATAAAAATAAAACAAAAGTTTATTTTCCTGTTACTATTTACTGCAGTGCTATTATAATTTTTTGTGTAAAATGTTTAATTAAAGACTAATGTAAGCATCTAAGAAACATGCATGTAAGAAACATTATACCAGGCCATAAGAAGCTGAACAGTTTTCTTCTGTTACATCAAATCTGTTTTGTGTGGTGCATGCATGCACAGGCACACCTAAAAGAAATAGTTCAGAAGACAGATAAAGGAGAGGAGCTTTGGGGGATTGGAAGTGACACTTAGGGATTAGCTGCAATATGAGTTAGATGAAGTGACTATACACTATAACACTTGAAAAGTAAGAATAAATCGGGACTGATTAAATGAAAATTTCTTTAAGGAGAAAAATATCCCTTATCTTCCTATAGGTTCTACTATGACATGCAGTTAAGGAGCTTGTCCTTTTTCAAGTTTTTACTATGTTTAATTTAGTATTCTTTGTTGTGCTCTACTTCTGACAATGTATTTTAAACATAGTTCTTAGGAATATGGGAGACAGGTCTAAAGTGAAAGAATTATTAACCTGCTAATTAATGGACTTGACAGCTGAAAGTTGCAAAGGTTATGAGATATTTGCATAGAAAACATAAATGTAGTACTGGTGAAAAGTACAGAGGGAAGAGAGGGAGACATCTTTTCACTATCCACAATACTATTATGAAAAGAGTCGTTCCCCTGTTTCTCTGGAATTATTAATTCTGATTGGACTAAAATGTAGCTATGCACATTTTATTACTAGCTATTACCAGCAAAAGAACACTCCTGGGAAAAGGTTTGGATCAATTTACCCATATTAAATGCTTCAAATTATGAACAAGAAGTACATTAGCTTTCTCTTGTACAAATTATCACCGTATTTTCTTCTGCCTTAAGGGACAGGATATAGCAGTTCCTCTTGATTGTTGCAAGTAGCCTGGTACTATGTGGTCTTCTTTCTATTACACTCTTCCTGATGTTCTATATTGTTTCTTTGGGGTCTATCTAGTTCTGCTGTTTATGAGAGTTGGCCTGAAACAGAAAATTTCTTCTCTATGACTGAGCCTGTACAATACCAACATTACTGTGAAGTATTGATACAAACTGAACTTTTCTTCTTTTTGCAAGACATGCAGAAGGCTGTAGGTAATGATGGTCTTGTCATTTTGCTGCCCAACTGTGACAGCCACGGTTTAGCTATAAGCTAAATCAGAGCCTAGAGAAACACAAGTTCTTTGTCTTCAGAAATTCTCTAATCTTGCTGTGTCTGTTATTGATAACTTGGTTGTTTCAGCAATTTCTGGTTTCTGTCAAATCCCCAACAAGTTATTGAACTTTTGAATGTGTCATATCCTTGATAAAAGGGGCAAAAGGTCTTCTGCAGCATGTGTTGCCTTCTGGGATGTCATGGAACGGTTTTGGTCAAACTAATTGTCGAAGCCTGTGAGGCTTTGCCTGCAGAATCAAAGTACCAAAAGAAAAATAGAAAGGAAAAAGAAAGAAGGGAAAAAACAACCTTCTGCTCAAAACCTTTCCCTTTGTTCTGTTTTTGGAAGTGTGGAGGATTTAACAGAACATTTAAATAGCTCATATTGCTTTCCGCTATGATCCGTGTCACATAGTTTTCACAATTAATAAATTGTCCACATTACAACAGTAAAGTCTGCTGGAAAAAAAGCATCTGAATCAGAGCATAAAATTTAAACTTTTTGAAGTTGAATATGTAGCTAGACTAGTTAATGGATTTTTTGATGATCTAGCCATGGTTCCTAAGAAAGGTTAAAAGATATTAGAAAAATTGCAGGCCTGTGTAAGTGTTTAACCTCTGTATGACTAAGATTTAAAGAAAAAAGGGATGAAGAGCCTCTGGGAATAGCCTGGTTCATCTTTGTTTCTGTGATTAAGGCATACTGAAGGAAATACAAAAACTGGTCCTAATGTTGGACATATCCATAGCTCAAAGAAGATGATATGATACATCTGAAGCTTTGATCAGGCTCTACTTTCTCGAAGTGTTGTCCTTAATTTGAAAGGTGTATGTTGGTTTCAGAAAAGGAATCACATATCTACTGCAAACCTCTTGGGAATATTGGTAGCCAAATAAGTTGTAAACTGACTTTCTCTCAGGTCTAAATCTACAGACTGAATGCTAACTAGTTACTTATTACTCTAAGTACATACATACCTTTTGAGGACTTAATCATATATATCATAGTTTTAGTGATGGACATGAATCCTAAGAATAGGCAGGTATTAAAGAATGCCAAATTTATTACCTTTTTTTTTCAGTAGGTGAAACTGTAACCCGTCATTATCAGTCTTACATTTTAGTGCTGGACAACAAAAGATCTCTTTGAAAACTCCATAGGAATTACCTGTATGACTAAAAGTGTTCTTTTGAGAAATTATATAGTAGTCTACATTTCTTTAGAATACATAGGGAACGTCTTCATTCCAACAGATTTGTCTAGCCAAAGATATACATTATAAAGCTATACAATTAAGATTTGTGAATGTTCCACAGATCTTGTCTCTTTTTGCATTTTTCATGGTGAATTTCAAGTACAGCATATCTTCTGATTTTGTAAACATTTAATAATTGCACTTGAATAACATCATTAAGCAAATTCATGGTAGGAAGAGAATGAGTAGCGTTCAGTGCAAGATGTATACATTGGCATGGACCTGTTAGACTAGTTTCTGTTGCTGAATTTACAAAAGACTGGATTGCTCACACTGTTCTGTCTGCTGATGTTCATCCACCTGTATTTCATATAGGAATCATTACAGAAATGCCCTGCAAATTAAATTTTTATATTTGTTCATTCTCAATAAGCCATCTATTTTGGTTGGCTTTTATTTTCAGTTGAAAATGTCAATTAGGATCTAAAGCACAATTTTGCTTTACAATTTTAAAATATGAAAATAACTGTTTTAATGGTAATAGTACATGGAATCAGTGGATGTTCTATGAGCTACATATACAAAACTAATAGTCTTGGTTTATTCTGCTAAAGGGGAATATGTTGAAGGAATACAAGCCCTTTAATTCCATTGGTGTTCTCTAGTGAGGATCTGCTTATCTATAGCTTAGCCAGTTCCCAAAAGATTGAAGACAAGCAGAGTTCTATTTGAATGAAAGCTGGGAAAAGAGAGATTAAGAAGACTGAAGTATTTTTCTTTTTAGCTTAGTTTCATGTTGTAATGATGAGCTCATTGGTAAAAGGAGCCAGATAAAAACCAAGCCTATAGATACAAACAACAGTTTAGTAAATACAAATGTAAATACTAGAAAGTCACATCAAACTGATAGCATTAAACAAAATGTATGTTTCTGGGATGTTACTGGGTAGATTTATGTGCTGTAGCACGCAAACACTGTAGGGATGTTTATACATTTTTATGAAGAGTGCTGTAAACGTCCTTTACTTGGGAGGAAATTATCTAATTAGACCTTGCAGGACATGGAGAAGTCAGATGGACAAACATAGTTTTGGAGAAGCAAGCAGATTCAATGAAGGGAGAGTCAACACAAGGTTCAACACAAGGATTTGGAATTCTTCTGCTTTTACCTCTGATTCATCTTTCACATCTTCTAAGACCTCTATATCCAGGATACACACAATTCTCTCATGAAATGTGCACCCTTCCACTGACACAGAGCTAATGCATCTCTGCAGATCAAGTTTTTGTGCTTTGGGACAGCACAGAAAATGGTACTTGGCAAGAAAATGAAAAATCTGGAGAAAAGCTAACTTTGTGAGATACCAATCTTTAATTTTACAATTGTTTCTCTAGAGGAAAAAAGAAAAGATAAAACCAGTGTACTGTAAAAATAGACTATATCTTTCACACTCTTTCCCTGTTGTTTAATCCTGACCATGAATACAGAGAACCAGAAGTGTAAAATATTGCTCATCGGTTTTTGGAAATTGGATGACCCCATTTTGTATGCTAAAACACAGACCCTTTCTAATTTACTACTAGGAAAAACTCACTGAAATCCAAATAGTTCTAATCACATTGACTACAAAGACAAGGGTGTGATGGGTTATAATGTAGCATAGATGATATATTCAAGAGAAATTGCTTTTGATAGGAAATTTTATTATATTTTGGGTTAGTTCTAGGCTTTAATCCAAACACTCTGTGGTCTACTACAAGCTACCAGATGTTTTTATGCTCTCCCCTTTCTGTGCATTCTTAAGGTCCTTGCGTGTGTTAACTTTGCTTCTAAACTACCCAGATCTCCTAACTCTAATTGTCACCTATTGATGATGAAGGAAATTGATAACCTAATAGTGGCCACTTGTAAAGGGACTGACAGAGTGAGGGAAGTTAACTTAATACAAAAAGCATTTGTTTTTTCTTGAATATCTCAGTGAATCACATCTGTCAGCAAGAATTGCACCCCAAAGATAAAACCCTCTGCTGTGGGCTGGCTGCTTGTTTCTTGGCTGTTGCACTTGCTGTAATTCTAAGATGATAGCTAGAAAATGAAGCAAGCAAGTTCTACTTTCTGCCTAATCTGAGAGACAGCTGATCTCTAAGATGGTGTTTTAGAAATCAGAAAAATATGGTATGTTCCCATGAAACTGTTACATTATTGCTAATTTGCATTTCATGTCTTTTCTCTTCGCTGGCTGTAGTAGATGCTGTTGGTTTTTTTACCTGAGTATGAGGATGTGCACCATGGTGAGGAAACACAAACGCTGCTCTTTGACTATTCCTTTTCCTTTTGATGTCCTTTGATTTCAAGAAACAAACTAAGAAGCTGTCGAGTTTTTCTTTGATTTTATGTAGTTTCTCCAGCTGGCTTGCTGTTTTTCAGGGTATATTTCAAGACAGATGGGTTTGGAAAAATACTGGTGTGGAGAGAAAGTTGTCAGAGATGTCTATGTTTTAAATTATAGTGATTTTTTTCTTTTTTTTTTTTTTAATTTCTAGGGATGGGATTTGCATCACATGACTAGATTATGGCAGCTGAAGTATCTAGTTGTTTTTTGTGGTTGTTACCCAAGCTTATACAGCACATATAGAAAGAATTGTATGTAGTGATGAAGGTTCCTTAAAGTCAACAATTCAGTCAGGGTCCCTCTGCTGTTTTTTTAGTGACAGGGTGTAGTGCCTGGCCAGCACACCAAGAACACCTGGGCAGATCTGTAGCCTACTGGCTGTTGCTTAAGCAACTTATTCCTGTTGCTTAACCTTGAGAACCCATATGCATATTGTGTTTAAGTATTTCTGTCTTGGAAATCAGATGGATACTTCTGCTTGTTTTTAAGTTAAAATATGAGGACCTAAATCTTCTTATAAGATGAACCAAACAAAACCAGGTATATTTAGAAAGCAAAACAATATGTTAAATATATAATAATTTTTTTTTTTCTGGAAAAGCATCTTGATGTCCAACCAAAATCAAACTTTGTATTTTAATTTCTTAATAATAATAATAATCTACTCATGCACTGAGGAATCTTGGATAAAAGACTACTTGTTCTCCTAACACTATATTAATATAAGATGTTCAGAATGAGAAAATATTGAAGAGTATTCCTAGTGAAATGTGCTAACCTCATCTTTAGTGGCTCATATCAGCACTAAAGAAATTTTAACTGGTGTCATTGACTCACTTTCAGACTGGAAAAGGAAAAAAGCAACAGTGATTCTGTGGAGACAATGCTGGCACAGAAGAACTATATTTTTTATTTATTTCTTTGCTTTCCCAAAGAGAATTTCTTTGTATATTTCTTTTTATATACTCCTTTCATTTTTCATCTTTCATTTCTTGCCCTGAGATAATATCTGTTAGTTACAAGCAATCATACTGACACAGTTGCAACTGATTTTATTAGATCACTTATTTCACTGACACCGGTTGTCACTATTTATGGTAAATCTGTCTGTCATTAAAGGTAAAAAAAAATGGTTCCACTACTCTTAGTGATAAAGAGTTTCAGAGGAAAAAATAGAAAAACCCATGCAGTGGTTAGCTCTCAAATTTTTGTCTTGAGATAGAAAAGTTTAATTAATCCTTATCAGCTGTGCATTGTGTCAGCAAATACATTTTGTCTTGTGGTGGTGTGGAAAAACGTGCTATCCTAAGTAGTCTCAGAGCTAAGTCTCATAAATCAAAATAGAGAATATCTTTTGGGATAACAACACAATGATCAAAATTGAGTGTTGGCACACAGCAACATTGCTGTTGCATCGTAGTTGTAGCCACATAGGTCTACAACATGTGGCCAGACCTTGGTACTTCTCTGATTCTCTGCAACAAAGAATCACAAGACACTGTGGGGGCAGGGAGCAAGCTAAATAAGACTCTAGTGAGAATAACCAAGCCACAGCAGAGAAAGTCAAATTGGGCAAGTCCATAGGTCGTGTGAGTGGATGATAACCGTACCTCCAAACAGTAACATTACAGACAATTTCTAAGTAATCTTGTTTTGTAGTTTGCCTGTACATCTTTTTGCTTTTCCCATGAAGCTGATGAATGACAGTTTGGAAGAAGTGACATTTGCTTGGTAGCATTCTTGATTGGCCAATTTTTTCTGCTGTCACTCTGGAATAAACCAGCACATCTCTTAACTAATGGATCTGATAGACATTCTGATAGTCCAGTCAAGGAAGATCAACTGCTAAGATGAATTCACAATACAACTCAATAACTACTAGTTCAAATACAAAACTTATCAGAGAATGGTTGTTTTTTTTTATTGGAACTAACAGCTAGTTAATAATTGTGAACTTCTGTATGAAATAATAATACAGAAACTTGGAAATTCACATATTTAAGTGACATATCGTTCATTCCTTAAACTGTTCCAATTTTCCTGAGTTGGAGTTACTCAACCACCAGCTTGTATCTGCAGATAATCTTGCACCAATCTAATCTTCCATGGTCTTCAGACCACGAAACTTCATTATACTATAGAAATAGTCTATTTTCAGAATATAGGCTAATGAGATGTTGCATGTTTGTAGCACTCCTTCCAGATGATGGCAGCTCAGAATTGGAAGCTTGTAGCAGTCAGGAAGCCCATGCAGTCTTGGATGCCTTCAGTGTTTCTTACATATTTACCTCTAATGCTTTTGTCTTTCTCATCCTCGTTTCAACAGCTCTAGCTGCCTTTCTCTTCTCCTTTTCAACCTGGTCATTTTTGTTGTCTAACTTGCATCAGTCTTCTTTCTGATCTGTTCCTTCTCTCTAACTGAGCTCAGTACACCAGCATTACTACTTTTGAGGATAGAAACAGATATTCTTCTAAGGGCTGTAACACCTACAAGTCTGACTTTTCAAAAATCCGTATTATGTTCTGTTTCTTGCCTCTTCACACCCGTGCTGAAAAATTCAAGAGTTGCTTTCTTTCTGTATGCTCTCTGTGGCAAGTACAACAGTGCAGAAAAATTGAATGATAGCTGTGTATAGGTCTGTAAGTGGTTTATTTGTTTATAATACCAAAAGTGCAATATATGTATATACTTTGAACAATATATTATTTACCTATGTGCAAACTTTTTTTACACTTGTATGTGTTACCATTTCATCTGATAAATACACATTTGCTGTGGGATTTGCAGTGGTAGAAAAAAAGAGCTAAATTACAATATATTGTGAACTGCTTGCATGTAATGTGTTATACAGAATATGTTTGTCTGACACTGCAGCAAAGATGACTGAAAAGAAGAATAGAGAAGTTGTGTACACATGTTCACATAAAGATTTTGCTTTCATTTAAAGCTTTTGGCTGATTTTTTTCTTTTTCACTTAGAAATGCTTTCTAAGTACTCTGTTCAGGCCTTTTCTAGTGCAATATAATACCTCATTCAGTGACTGTGCCTGCAAAAGCTTGTAAGGACTTGAAAATTTAGTAATATATCTCCATAGATAAACCTTCTATTGTGAGCATTTTTGTAAAGCTTTTCCTTTATGTACTTCTCTCTTGGACTACTTCATAGCAGAAACTGATTAAGTAAGATTTTTATCATTCTATTTCTAGAGATAGATGTTAGTATGTTTCAATAAATACTTTTAGGGTTTTTCTTGGGTATGAAACTGTGCATCTTTAAAAGTATGTGTACTTGTGGTTCCCTATTATCCTTCATAAATAGCTGTGGAAAAGTGCAGTGACAAATATGGAAAAGTATCAACATTTTCCTAGTTCACTGAAGATAAGTTTCTCATTAGTGAAGAACAATACTTTTAGCTGTCATGTTCTTGGCTGGTGTAATTTGCGTACAGTTTCAGTCTCCAGTTTTCTCTCTGGAGTTTATTAATTTCATTTTAAGTCACTTATAGTTTTATTTTTTTTACATTGTAGCCAGGGAAATTTGTGTTTCAGTCCCATGCCACTTGGATCCCCTTCTGTAGGGATTTAAATACCTCCAAGCAACAGGATGATGTTGGTTCTTGAAATCTCAGTTACGCTGTCAGAACAGCGTAACTTTTCAGCCTTTGCTCAAAATATATTTAATAGGTTAGTAGAAACTAAGCCTAGTAGTACAATTTTAAACAAGAAGGTTTTTTTTTCTTCCTAACTTATCCTAGTTCAGAAAAATAATGCCTTTTTGCATATAGACTTCATTTACCACCTCCAGCCCAACTTTTCTCACAATGTATATCATTTTTCTAGATTTTTTTTCTTAGCTTTTGCTCACAGCTCATAGTAGACCTTTTCTTGTTTTCTTTTCGTTCCTGCTGGAAACTTGATCTTGCAGCTGACACAGTTTATAGTGAGTCAAAATGCTATGTGCAAACTTGTGAATCCTGAATTCAGATTGTGATCACTGTACTCTAGTTTATATAATTGTAAGTGCCTGAGGAGCCAAGGTGTCCCACCACGATTTGCATATGTTCTGACATCCCTGTGGTGGGTGTTGCTGTTTAGATTTATAGGTAGTGAAGCTGGCTTTATCTGCTTTTATTCTGAGGTCAAGATAAATAAATATAAAAAACCACCAATTAATTTTGATTAAGAACTGGATGCATGGTACAAGTTTTCCCCTAGTTCTTATCTCAGTAATGATGATGATAAACAGCTTTCACATTGCAAAATATTTACAAACAGAAAAGAAATTTGAGTAAAACACTATTTAAAAAAAAAAAAAAGGAAAAAAAGAAGAATAAAGAGGCCTGCCATGTAATCCAAACAACAAAAACTCCCCCACTCTAAACAAATTTTTGCAATAATAAAATAAAGCTGTATGGAAAGGGCCACTCTGAAGTCCTTGCCCCTTACTGCTTTTTTTGTGGTCACAAGTTTTAAAACTAATTTCCATTATCATCTGTTTTTGAAAAGCTCATAGCGGGTAAATTTGTCCCATGAGTTAAAAGGCAAATGTGGAGGAAGTGAACAGGTTCTTATCTAGAGTGAAAACCATGACAGTGTTTCCTGGGGTTTTTTATAGAGACAACTTACTCAGTTCTTCTCTGACTTTTATTTTCAGTTTCTCACAACCTACTGTGTCAAGTATTCATGGAGATATCAGCTAAAACAATATTAGTTTAAAAATGGCTAAAGTTAAGACCATAAACTTTAGAATTGTGTGTGCAATTTTGGTTAAACTACCATGATAAAAGCTTCTGCCATGGTCCTAGTTTCTGAGGAGGCTAACAAAAAGTGAGAGTAGGTTTATCTATTTTTTTACTCTTTTTTGCTCTCTATGTAAGATGAAAGTATTAAAATAACAGAAACATGGGGGAGCACGTTTTTAATGTAAAAATAGTTTGCTCTTTCATTTTACATGTTATTCTTAAAAAGGTTACAAATGGAGTTTTGACTGTTTCTAAACATATTTCTATCAGTTAAAAGTAATTTTACTCTTTCAATACAGAAAGATATATTCAGATCCCTTAGGTTACAAATGGAGTTTTGACTGTTTCTAAACATATTTCTATTAGTTAAAAGTAATTTTACTCTTTCAATACAGAAAGATATATTCAGATCCCTTAGGATCCTAAATAACTTATTTCATCATAGTAAATTCTAACACCATGTGCAGAATTTTTACACAGGAATTATAAATATTCTTTTTTTCCCCTGCCACTGCATTCACTTGTTTGTCTAGTTCAAGTTTCCTTTTTAATGTTATATTGATGCTTGATTTCATCTTGCAGAGATTTCAGTAAATTAAAGAATTTGAAAAAAAAGTGCCTTAGACATCACTGAAGTACTTTCATTGTAATTTCCATGGCAAATCTGCTGAATGATTTTCAGCAAGTATGAGTTTACTCCACAGCTAGACAGTAAGTACTGGAATCTGAATAAGAAACAATAGCATTTAAAACAGTGATGTATTAAATTAATTTCACTTACTGAAGCTGCTACCCAACATGGTAACAGGATTTAAAAAAATTATTAATTGAATTACTGAAAGAAAGAGCATGCTGACTCTAACTTTTTTTATTTCTTCTGACTCTCAGCATGGTCTTGGTATCTGTTTGGAAAGATGCAGTTTGAAACTCCCTGTGAAACAGAACTGTCTGCCTGAGATATCTTAAATCCATTAAAAATATTCAAGCAGAGAACTGGTTTTGCTCAGCAGGATTTAAAGGACATCACCAAGAAAATAGAAATTTCTAAATTTATCCAATTTTCTGTTGAAGTGAAGCCATATCTCACAAAGAGGATAACATGCCACAGTTGCCAATGTGAGAGCTTTTCCTTTTGCCCTGAGTTAGCTTAATACAGGGATATTTAATCAATGAATCTGCAGAGATGATAATTCACCTGTTATCCTTTATTTAAATTTGGAGCAGGATGATCTCCATAGGTACAAAATATCCACTGATCCTAATAAAGTCAGCACAAGTTTTAGGTGTTTCCTAGTGCTGAAAATGGAGCCACAACAGTTTAGGGAAAAATATATAGCAAGCCTGTTTAAAAAAATACAGCATAAGGCAGTGTTGTCAGATTCTGTCAAAGACAGCTAGACAAAAGTCTTATGTAGGCTAGCAGCACAATGAAAGTTATTTCCATCTATCATAATTCTGAGGTCCAGAAAAATTGCTACATAAATTACTTTGGTTTGGTTGCTTTGCATCTTTGCAAAAAGTATTTTAAAAATCAAGGAAAAAGTATATTCCACAGCTAAGAATTTAGAAACAAATAGCTTAAGAAATTATTCTGGCTGCTTGCCAAGAAAAATCTTTAAACCTTCCTATTCCATGTCTGTTGTTAGCAGATGAGGTTCAGTTCTTGTTTGAATTGTGTTCTCTGCTCTGAAATTCTTGGCACCTCCAAAAATAGTACTTCCTAGTCTTTTCTGAGCTGTAAATCCTCTGTTGCCTGCAATTCTGATGATGTACTTCACTCTTGGATATTTCTGTGACTGTGGAAAGCTGACAATCCCTTTCAAAGTGAGATCATCTCTGGTTACATACAAAGTACAAACCATTGCCAGGGGTGGGAAAAACCAAAGTTAGATTACATTTATCTTCTATCTCTGTATTCAGTTGAAGGCAGTAATTCTGTTCTTTGTAAGATGTGTCAGAAAGAAGGAAACAGAGCTTCATATTGGGGCCTTTTCCAAAGAGATTAATACCATTTCATAGAGTTGCACAATACCGTGTGTGTCGAGAGGAATAATCAATACCATTAAACAGTGACAAATATTTTTACAGTACCTTTTATAGTTAGAATTTTTAGTTCTAAAAATTTAATGAAGCACTGCTAAGCTCTTGCTATGAGCTTGCTCTCTTGCTGTAACTATATATTTCAAATATTCAGCATTGATATAGTAACTGCATAGGTGGATTTAGAGATGTAAGTTCAGCATTTGAAAATCAGACAAGGAAGTTAATAATATTTTTAGTTGAACACCTGCCCAAGTAAGGACCAGCTTTGTATTTTTCTGAGATAGCTACCCTTTATTTAAGAAACAAAACACCAAAAAACAACTAAAGACAAACCTTGCAGAGATTCCACAATCCATCTGTGCAATCTATTCTCTTAGTTCTTTATCTCTTCTTTAAATATTTCCCTAATGCCTAACCTAAGATCAAGTATGGTCCCTTTTACTGTCTGATCTGAGCATTGACAAGAACTGGTTTCTCCTTGTAGGTTTCTCTGTATTTGAGGACTCTTGTGTGATCCCTTGTTGGATTTCCCTTCAAGCTGTCCTTTCCATTCCAAGCTGTCCAGACAAGGTCTCTCATCATAGCCCAGTCCTCATAGCCCAGTCAGTTCTTGATTCCTGTGAGCTGTAACAAGGTACAAAAGGAACACTCAATATACTGTTGTTCCATCCTCCTGGATTTCTAATGCCCTACTAGGTAGAATCTGAGCTAAATATGTTAGTGCTGCTGTTAATAATAAAGAGCAGTGGAGTGAAAATTGAAGATGAGAATCTTGCTTTTTCTCATAAATATCACCTTTTTTTATTCCATGTATTTATTGAACCAAAAGGTTTCAGAAGTTCTGAGTTAGTTACAAGCTGACAGCAAGCTGTTATGCTGCATTTCTTCTACAGCCTGATTCTCAGATTGTTACCTAGAGACATTTTGAAAATCCTCCGTGGTCGTGCCTTAAGACAGGACAAAAATATCTTCAATTTCCTGGTATAAATCAATCTGATGGGAATGTTATTGCAAATAACCGTATCATAACAGAACATGTGTTGATGTTTCTGCAGAAGCCGTACCTTTCCATCAAGCACAACCTCCTTACTTTGTTTGCAAGATAAAAGTTATATTAACAGACTTATGTATGCTGGTCAGAGTCTGGCAATAATACTATTTGTGAATTTGCGCTTGGAGGGAATTTAACAATTTCATGGAAATATATACTTATCATGGTGGAAAGAGTTCCTTTTAGTGGGAAGGGAAAAAGGAAAAAAATACTTTGGAATTTTCTGTGATATTATATTAACAGGTTTTTCTCTGATTTTTATTTGTAGTTATTATTTTGCAGTGCTTGAGTATAAATTTAAGGCTCCTTCATCTTCTTATATGGGTAGAAACTTAATATTCTTGACACTTCTCTGGAAATCTATTTCTGTGTGCATTTGTAATTTGACTCAGTACTTATTTGAAAAGGCCCTTACGTCAATTGGATATCTGTGGATGGTTACTAAAAAAATGCACACCCAAACAAGAGACAAAGATCAGCTTGTGTTTGACCAGGTTATTTTGTTCCTCGCTAACTATCTCTAAGTGCACTGATAACTGCTGCACAACTGTCTAGCAGATGCAACAACCATTTGGTTAATTAGTTGAAAGTAAACAAAGAAGGAAAGCTGTTACTTGCCTTTTTCCAGAATGGACAATATACCTCTTCCTATATCTGTCTGACTTAGCAGCAGTTCTCTAAATGTATGTTTGTAGTAAAAACAAGGTGCTTGCCTCAGGAAGATACAATTTCCCTAGTGGCTTCTTCTCCTACGTTTTCATTGTGCTCTTTGGTATGATTTTAGTCTTCAGGGTTCTGGTTGCTTCTATCTTCTGATTTACTTATTTTTAAATAAAAATAAAAGTGCACTGCTACCACAGTAATTGAAAGTAAAGTGACCTGACTAGTGTGTGGTATGAAAGGGAAATGCTGGAAATACCACTTGCACTCTCTCATTTTCTGTTTCCTGAATCACATTTTCTGTGCTGCATCCTCTCAGATCTGCCATGATAAACTGTTGCAGTGCTGAGAAAAGCCATATATTAGCAAAACAATGATCAGAAAAAGAGGAAAGTGCTGCTTTGATGGAGTACTCTCTGAAAGTTGGCTTGTGCCCTGTTATCTCACTGTGGTAGGTTGACCCTGGCTGGATGCCAGGTGCCCACCAAAGCCACTGTAAGACTCCACTCCTCAGCTGGACAGGGAGAGAATATAGAACAAAAGAAAGATGGGAGTGGGGATTGCAGTTAGTTGTCTTTGTTACTGCTTCTTCCTCAGGGGAAGTCTTGCTCCTCTCTCCTCTTGCTGCTGCTGTGCAGGCTGGATGTTCTTTTTTTTTTCCCCTGATTAAACATATTGTCCCAGAAGTGCTACCACCACTGCTGATGGACTTGGTCGTGTCCAGTAGCAGGTCCATCTTGAAGCTGGCTGGCATTGACTCTGTTGGACATGGAGGAAGCTTGTCACAGGAGCCACCCTTGTAGTTTCTGTTCCACCCTTACCCCTTTAAAAACCTTGCCACACAAGCCAGTACCATATACCTGTGCCTGGGTTTTCCATGGTCTTTGCAGCTGTGAGACTGGAGGAGGTTTAGCAGGCTGCCTAGGGTGGCAGCTGTGCTAATGCCAAACAGAATCAAACACTGTTATCTCCTTCTGCGTTGTTACCAGGGACACTGGTACAGCCCCAAATCTCTTTCAAATGAAATTGAGTGGAGGCTTCTTGTTTAGGAGCTATGATATTTCTTCCATTTCCATGTAACAAATTTCCCTTTTGACTGGAACAAATTATGTAGTTCTCACAGCAAAGAGAAATGAAAGATATGTCAGGGCTATCATCCAAGGTGGAATCCAATTCTTACCTATTTCTATTACAGAAATGTGAGGCAGAACTATTGTCTCTTCTATGGAGGCTCTGCTTACTGAACATAAAGTAATACAGTCCAAGTGAAATTGCTAATGATTTTATATGGAAAGACTGGTAGGGAAAATAACGTTTTTGGGAAAATATGACTTACTAAGAGATGATTCTTCTTTAGTCAGAAGTAGTTACTCTTATTCCATACTAAAATAAATACATTTATATCCTTTTTCCTCAGAGCATTCCGTGTTAAACTCAATTGTTCACATTATCTAGGAGATCTGCATCTGTCCTGTAGACTATTTCTTGAAAAGCTGAAGCTGCATATATGTATGAATGGTTTGCTCTAACACAAGGACTTTTTAGAGGGAAGTCGCAGGTAGTTAAATATATTTCTTATTGTTTTTATTATTATTTGGATTTTCCATGCTCCTAACTATAGCAATGTAACTTATGCACTTTAAAACATTCACTATATGCACCGAAATATTCACAAGCAGAAAAAAATCCCAGACTAAATCTGTACCAAATCTACTCATTTGTATTTGTCAGGAATAAAATGTTAAATTTAAAAAATGTCTTAATCAATTTTGAATGCTCACACCATTTTTCTTATTAGGGGAGTGGGTGTGGAATGAAGAGGTATTTTCTAATACTTAACTCTATTCCAATATTTCCCCTGTATTCTGACAATCTTTGCACTGAGCAAGCAGGGTGAGTCTGTTCTGAACTTGACTGGCAGGTTATTCTGTTTAATCAACTGTCACAAGTTAGGCATTTCATTTTCTGTAAACCTGAGAGGTTTTTTTATATCAAGCTCTTGTTATCTTTTTCATATCTATCTATCTAACTAGCTATATATATCTCTCTATATATATGTATCTTGCTCTGAGAAGGTTAAGAAACATACTAGTACAAACAGCAATGGGCATCAATTGATCCTGGAAAGGGATGGAATTAGTTTATTTGGGACAGACCCTTGTGATGGAAAGCAACTAAAAAGAAATTTATATACCCCTCCCAACAGTACCTCTTCTGTTGACTACATTGCTTTGTAAATGCTGGTTTTTCATTAATCTACCCATTTGCATGAATAATTAAGAAAATATGCATTTTGTCCACAGCCTAAACCACATTAACAATAGATATGTCAGTGCACAAATAGCATGGAAGGTTAGATAACACTGATGTATCTCAGATCTTCTGCTTTATCCTTCTCCAAATCTACTCATTGATTCATTCACATCCACATATGGTTCTCCAGTCTGACCTGAAGGTAAGGCTCTGGGTGAGTGCACCTTCACAAATCACTACCCATTTTATTCTGACACTAACTAGAAGGACAAAATTTGTTGTTGCGGGGTTTTTTTCTTTTCTGTGTAATGAAAAATGAGACCCTGATTCTTCCTTTGAGGCAATAACATTGACAGTCAATATTTTCTTTTCAGAATAGGAATTAATTTTAAGAAAATGAAAGCATTTATTTAAATACGTGCTTCAAAAGATGTCTAATGAAAGTGATGAGAGGAATTAACTTCACTGTAGTGGTCAATACTTTTTTAATGAATAAACTCCTGCAGTTATTTCCCTTTGAAACTAAAGTCTATCTGAACTTTTTGAGGAGTGGAGGAAGAAGGTTGAAACAAAATCATGGATATGTGTTGAACAGTGTGAATTTCTCACATCTCATTTTTATAGGCATGAATGACTCCTTTCTTCAAATAACTTTGATTCTATTCATTTAGGAAATTTTCACTACCTCAAAGCGAACTTCATTCCTTTTCAAATTACTTCTCTTTAAAAAAACCCCAACCCAACAAACTCGTATGTCCCTAATTTTGTTAGTTTCCCTTTGGAAATATTTATTTTTCTAAAATGTTATATACATAATAACCCCCAAATTTATTTGATTTTTACCTCATGCACAGAGATCCACACCTATCCAAGGTATGCTATTGCTCCCTGGTTTATTTGAAGCTATGCATGATACTGTCTTCACAAGTACAGCACTTTAGAGATAGAGAACTAAAATAAAAGACATAGCCTGTAGTCACAGACAGATAAGCCCACACTGGGTGCCAAAAAGCACAGTGCAGGGTTGACCTTGGTGGAATGCCAGGTGCCCACCAAGCTGCTCTATTGCTCCCCTTCCCAGCTAGACAGGGGTCAGAAAATAATATGGAAAATGACAATTTACTAGAGCAAAACTTGCATGTGCACAAGCAAATAGAAAAAAAATAGGTTTTTTCTCACTTCCCATCAGTGAGTGACATTCAGCCACCTCCCAAGAAGCAGGGCTTCAGCATGCATGGTGGTTGCTCCAGAAGGCATTGAGAATAACAAGTGCTCACATTTTCTACCCCTGAAGTTAGGTCCTGCCTCAATGCAGCAGCACAGATGGTTTACCCCTGTGTTGCCAATTGCTGTTTTTCCATTGCTGTAGCCACCCCCTTAGGGCATTAGCCACCATCCAGGAGCTACTTTTCTCCTTCAGCAATCTCTAGGGCCAGTTAGATGGCTTTCTGTTCTGCAGATTGGCTTGACTCACCTTCTGCTTTAGCAGTCTCGGTGACTTGTCTTGTGGGACTCCACACAGCAGCTTTCCACCTCCAATGGCTTCCTACCACAGCAGGATCCATCAGTAAATAGAGCATAGCCTCTTTCATCTTCTGATCATTCAGTATATGGTGGTGCATTTTGGGCACGAATCACCTTCTCAGGCAATGCTCCAAGATCCCTGCCTTCTGGCCAGTCCATAATCTCTTCTAGGTTTCCTGGACAATTGAGTTTCCCTAGTCAGGCTCTTTGTGTAATCAAGGTTACCCACTTTCTCCATGTAGCACTGGTTGTGTGATGTGTTGAGGGGGTGTTTCCTTTGAACATCCAGTGTAGCACAGGCAATTGCAGTGCCAGGTTCCCTCCCTCGCCCCTGTGAATCATATATTTAAGAATTATCATTGAAATATACATTCATGACACAGATATTGCAGTATAATACGATTTATTAATAAACATACTAATGATAGAAAAATTGTGACAGGTTAAATTTTGAAGATTGCTGATGATAGTAACTGACTGCAAAAGCAAATCTGAGGCAGTATACAGGCAAACTCTAATCACCAATGAAAACCAGCTTGAGTTAATCATTTAGTGCTCACAGAGGAAGGTTCTTACCCAATAGATATCATTATGGAAGAGAAGAGAGGTTCAGCCAGCCAACTGATCCCAGAAGTTACTATGGAGTCTTTCCTAACTTCTCCCCATCCTTAACTCACTTTCATACTATTTCTTTATATTTAGGTGGAGCCTGAGTGACTCTAGTCATATACACCTTTGTAGCTGATTGGTGTAAAATTCTTTTGCTTTGCTCTTAAAAGATATAGCTGATAAAATATAGAGTGGTGAGATATAGAGTTGGTGAGAGGAGGTCATACTGTGGGGGCAGGCAACTTTGGGATGGAGGTGTGAGTTAGTATTACAATTAGATAATAATGAGCTGAGTTCATCTGAAGAGAGTGATACCCCCACAGTCGCTGGTTCAGCAGCAAGACATCCCCTTGGCTGACAGCTGCTGTGTGGTCTATCAGATACATGGCACCATCACGGTCCCATCCCTGCAAGGACTACAACAGAGCCTGGCTCCAGCGTTTCCGCTCTGCTGCACCCTTTGTTTCATCCCTCAGCGTGTGCTGAAGGTTGCAAGCTGTGGGAAATGTATGCGAGGAATCATCATGGAATAGATTTTGTGCATCCCATTCAGGAAGTAGCAGCTGTATTTCACCTTATAATTTCCATACTATTATAACTTCTGTTAGAATGGGAATATAATTTCCCAATTTTCTGGTTTTACCTGCAGTCATCTTCCCACAGACACAGTGTATGCACTCAAAAAAGGCTCTGTAACAATATCCTTATACTGTAGCATTACATAGGACCTTTTAAAGTCTGTGTGCACTAAAGTATGTGATTGTTTATTTGGTAATATGGAAGAGAGTATGAAAAATACTGGACCTGGAGGAAAAAAATGAATGAGATTAAGGGAATTTACTTAAGTGAAAACTAAATATATTCAGATGTTTTTATTCTTGTTCTGGGAATATAATGACTGGTTTATCTAACCCACTTCTAATGCATGTGATCTACTGAAAAATTTACTGATGGAAAGAATGCATGAGCATCAGATGGTCAGTTCATCTATGTGTACCATCTTAACAGTGATTTGGGAACTGCTAGTGGAGAGAAAAGGATTACAGAAACACGAGAACAAATATAGACAGAATCACTGAAAAACTCCTGATCAGTATTTCTGCTCAAACTTGTTCTTCTTTTATTCAGTAATTACTTATTCAAGGTAAACTCATGCCTGTTTGGAATAGAATATATGAAGATGAATTGTTGTCATCCTAATTTATCCTTTGCTTTAATCTTGAGTGGCAAACCATGTGCTCCCATTTGCCTGCAGAACTGTAACATTTTAGTGTTCCATATCTCTGTGGTGCATGTAATAGAAAAACTTAATTAAACTGCATCTGGCTTTAGGTGGTCACACAGACTACAGCTAGGAGGCTTGGCATTTCAGCTTTGTTAAATGTCTCCAAGTACCGATTTCTGTTTTATGTTGATAGATACAAGGTAGCATAGCCTTTGAGAGCCATCCAGCATGACTGAAAAATGCATGACAATGAGTGTCTTTGTATGGTAAGTGAGTAGGGCATTCATGAGGTATGTTCATCAGATAACTTCGGCTTGGCTTAAGTAATTAAATCGGGTTTGGAATTTCTCCTTCAAGTACATGACTACTCTCCTGTCAAGTACTGTTGTAGGAATTAACACCTTATGTATTTCTGGAGAAACAGTTGAGAGAGTTGTAAATCTAATCATCACGACTGCTGCAAGAATGCTATCTTGTTAACTCTGTAGCATCCTTCTGGTTGTGTGTTCATACAGGAGATTGGATGTTAAGAAATTTCCATGTGTGTTCAGAAAATGTGGCAGCATTGTTATAACATCAAAGCTCTGAAATTGTTCTATATTTTTAAAAATAATATTTGAACTTGCAATGAAAGTCAATTACTGCATTATTAATTGCTTTTCTACTTAAAAAACATTTTCTGCAAACAAATAACAGAATATTTTGATTTTCATTTAGTATAGAACTTATGTGCTGATTTCTTATGTAGGATTTTGCTTTGGCAAAAGTATTTTAGGGAAAAAACCCCATGTTTTGCAAAGCTTGTTTGATTTTCTTGTATGAAAAAGCCAGTTTTTGTAAATGAGGTGTTGCTGGGTCTGTGAACTGCCACATAGACTCTTTTAGGTAGAAGGGGGATTACAGACTAGGCAGCCGAATCCCAGAGAAACTTCTTACTGCTTGATTCTCCTCTTTTCCTTCTCTGTTTACTTTTGGTTTTAATTTCTTCTAAGCAAACCTAGACAGATTTGATCTCTTGATTCCTTTGTACTTTTCACCTAAATGAGCAAGCAGAAGCTTACCAGTGCACATTTTGATTTGTCAAGGTTGTTCACATCACTTCTTTTAAGAGTTTGAAATTTCCTATGCTTTCAGTCACCATTTAATTTCAAGTGGTGTTATATTTAATTCTACCTCTGAAGTAAGAGGAAATATTTGCTACTATATTACATGTGGGAGGGAGCAAGAAGAAATTTTCTTTTCATCTGCAAGTTCACAGGAAGACTAGAGAAACATGAAACGAACAGCATATTTTCCTCCCAGAGATCCCTTGCAGTTTAAAGCACCTGTGTTTGACAGCACATATAAATAGGAACTCTCATCTGTCATGAGATTCACAGAAATTATTTCATTTCAAAATTTTACTAAATCTCAAGTGTTTTTACTTTGTTTCCACCTAGTTTTTCAAAATGTGACCTTGGTAGCAGAGGAAACCAGGAATCCTATCATTTGACGGACACTATTCTCTTACAGCCTCTTGGGCCAGCCAGCAAAGACAACCCAGAGGCCTTGCACATGAATGTTTTAAGAATTGAGGAAACCAATTTATTCTGACTGTGTGATGCAGAACATGATATTTTTCCTGTATGTGCAGTACACAGATACTGTGTTTATGTACATTTGCAGCTCCCCAAGGGAACTGTGGTGAAATAGCAAAGCAAATGATCTGCTTTGATTAACTGACAAGTTTCAATAAAATGTTTAATTTCAAATTTGTGTGTCTCTAACCAAACCAATAAGAGGAAATGCTAATTTTAGACACTGCTGTAAAAATGCATTTTACAATGAACATCTTAGCAGATATTCTACTGATCACAGAAATCTAGTAAGAATAAATCTTTTCTGGAACACAAAAAATATTTCTTAAGATTTAGGAGCCACAAAATATGACCATGGGAAAAAAATAACACCAACTTTCTTGTGTTCATTTTTTAAGTATAAACAGATGAAGTAAGAAAATGCAGGAAAAACCCCAAACAGTGTGGACCCAAAGATATTGTCAGAATTGGGTAAAAATAAATGACCAGTAATAGGAAAAATAACTGCTAAGGGAGGATATCATCATGCATTTATATGCATGTTTCCATATGTACATTTTTGGGTCTAATAACAAAAATACTGGATTGTAAAGCGAAAGTTTGGCACAGTCTGTCTTAAAAATTGCTATGGCTTTTCAAGAACCTTTGCATTCAAACTCTTCAGTTTTTCTCAACACCTTCAGTTCAAGGGAATCAGACTCCTCAATATATACTACAGAAGAATATGAAATAATAAATTATTTGTGCCTTAAATATGATAATGTATTTCATTTTGGTGTCATAAAAGTCATGCTACATCAGTTCCATACCCTTTTACAACAAGAACATGCAATGAGAAAATACTAATAAATTGCCATTTAGAGAGCTAGAATTAATCCAAATATCCAAATTGGAAAGAATTTTGGTTTTCTTTTTGAGTTTTTTTGTGTATTATATTTATTAACAAGTTAAACATATCAAACATTTACCATTAAAGCATATCTCATTTTTTCACCTATAAAATTAATGTGATTTTTTTTAGCCCAATTTTCTGTTCAAAATCATAATCTTTCATCTATAAAAAGTGCTATAAATATACAGACATTCATACAGATAATACAGAGGTATCAGGTACCAGTTGTATGAAATTATCTATCCTCAGTAGGCTGATTTGCTGATGTTTTCATAATTTACTTCTTAAATACTCAGCTGCTGTTATGTCTGTATATTGACTCCTATAAAGGAAGGAGGGTTTTTTTTATTATTTTTTAAAATATATTATTATTATTGTGTGATATGTTTTGGTTAAGGTGAAATATAACATTTACTTTGTGTTTGTTTACTTCTTGGTTTTATTCTACTTAAGTGTGGAAATTCCAATTTTACAATGCAAAAGCAGCTCAGTCTAGAAAACCTGCACTAATGAAACTTTCAAGCTTTATTGCTATCATCTGCTATTTTGTTTGGTACAAAGCCACATTTTCAGCAAGGAACTACTTAAAATAGTCATATATTAGTAAAAATTAAAGCTAAAATTTTGGCAACTCAGCTCATTAATAAACCACACTTCAATGGTGAGCTTGTTAAATAGCTTAAATGGGTCAACATTAGTTTGAGTCTTCACTCTCTATCAGAACTGAAGTGGACATTGCTTGTGCTTTGTGATCTTCAACCTTCCATTGAAAATTGGGGTTTTGGATTTGGCTTTTAATTATGGGGTTTTGGATTTGGTTTTGTTTAAGGAGAGATTATTGCAGTTCTGATGTATGAGGTTGTTCTAAAGCCACTTCAATACATTAATATTAATATTTTCTATCATACTGTGCTAAGCGTGCTGTAGTGCTCCAAATCTGTTCCATCAGAATTTATTTAATCTCTTTCCCTGAATTACACTCTTCCAGAGTATTTCCTTTCTTGCTCAATACATACAATCATAGTTTCATTATTTACCTGTCCTTTGGAGAAATAAATTCTAGTCTGTGAAAGATACTGGGAACAGAAGATTAAGAATATAAACACGAACACCTGTTTTTGCTAATTATTTTTGTCTGTACATTGAATGAGTTCACTAGAGTGTGAAAAAGTCCACAGGTACTTCTATGAAATCTTTCTGTTATAGGGCAAAATATATTTGGTGAAGTAGCTTCTGAACTTACAGGACCAAGTAAATCTTGGCATTCAGTTAAACAATAACATATGGCAACAGGGATACTGCTTTGAGACTGTCTTCACAGCTGGGGTGCAGAGCTATGCAGGTAAGCATTTCTATAGCAACTGATTAAAAATTCCACAGAAAACTCTGGTTTCAGCCACTAAAGAAAATTAACTTGAAAGTTTGAAGGGTTAGACTACATACTTCAACTGAAGCTTAGAGTTTTCACACTGAGCCTACCAATTGGCTTTCAGAAAGCTTAGTCATATTGCTCTCATTTTTACCAAGTTGTTCTCCACAACAATTTTGTTAAATACATCAGACAACTGCATGACTACGTTCTATGATCAAGCACAGATATTTGAAGCTCTCTTGTCTCTCTATCAAAGTCCGTTTTCCATGCCATGGATTTATAGATAATGAAATAATTAGTTTTTATGACCTTCTCATGACCTGGAGCTTTCAAAGAGTTAGAGGTGTTAGGGAGAGGGGGTATTCCAGAGAGCAGGGAGAAGAACTAGAGCCTGGTTCTCCTGGTTCCTAAAACAGTGGGCTAACAGCTAGATTGCAATCACATTTCTCTCTTGTTTAGAGACAGGATTGCTTTTCTTTTTCATCAAAGTAGCCTACAGGCCTATTGTGCCAAAAAAGGGTTCTTTCTCCTGGCGTCCAAGAAGCTGAGCCACATAATGAGTAGAGACATTTGTTTATTTTTTTATGTCTGTGCAGAGATGGGTGCTAGGAGGTAAATGCACAAGGCTAACACACCGAGTTACAGCCAAGCAGTATATTTATAGTTTAAAAATGCATCAGTACGTACTTATCTAATTTCTAAATATATGCCTACTTAACAGCCATTGGACAAGCTCACTTTGATTTAAAGGTACAATGCATTTTAAATTTAGTGTTCATGTTGAGTGGGTAGAGACCTTCGTTTGGAGGTGGGTAGCCTAAGATTTAGGGGTGTGTTTTTCACATTATAATGAGCAAAGTTCATCTAAAGGACAAGTTTTTACCTGATTTAGCCAACTTGAATAAAACTTATGGTGCATTGCTAAATGCAGTGTCTAGTATCTAATTCAAGGTCCCTCTCTTCATGTTATATCTTCACTTGTTTTAAAACTATTCTGCCATTTCCCATTTAATTGGTTCTCTATAGTATTTATTGTTCTCTATGATTCACTCTGCAAAATCTTTTCTTAAACCACTCATCTTTCATGCCTATGACTAGGGTTGTTTGAGGTGAAGGAAAAGTAGATTGGAGTTTCTTCAGAAGAGCAGGACAAACTGGTCTCCCACTCACTGAGTAATTTAACCACTTGATTTCAAAGCAAAAGGGAGTGGTGACTTCTTCATTCGCCCTGCATCTTCAGAAGTAACGGTTGTGCTGGAATTAAGAAACAATTAGACATATAAGTGATTAATTCATTTTGTCACAGGTGTCTAACTTTTGAGTCAGGTGCTTAAGCTGGGTGGAATGAATTTCAGGAACAGCAGTGGTTATTCCCAAATGGTATGTAGAGGATGTGCCCCCTGTGAAGCTTTCCCTGAGAGGCATGTATTTTGCCATTCAATAACAGTGAAAACAAGGGCTTGGCTTTGAATTTAACTCCAGCAGCTAACTTCTAGGCACTTCAATACCATTTGTGTCAGCATCCATCTACTTTTTGGAAACAACAGCACATTACTGCCAGTTAAATGTTTAACACTGTATAACTCAGCAGAAATGTAATTTATATGCTGCAAAAGTGATCATGGTGTAAATTCCAAGCGTCCAGTTCTGTATTCATTTTCAGCTTGTATTTGGACAAATTAATGTTCAGTAAATGCACATTTTGCCTTGAGAAAGGTGCCTCTAATTACAGTAGCACAGGAATGGTGGCACTAAATACTTCCATCAGATTTATATTCTTTTTGTGATGATGCAGGTTATATTTGTTATTTATTTAGTAATATAGTAATTAGTGGCAAATTTCTTCTTGATAGATGGCCACCTGTGCCTGTCTCCATCCCCTAGCCTCAGTGAAGACAGTGAATCTTACTCATTTGAATTGTTGCATAGGGAGTAATGTAGCAAAGCTTTGCATTCAATTAAAGTTCGTAATTCAACCTGAAAAAAGCTAGATTTTGAAGGAAAAGTTAAAAATAAAACAAAACATTAAAAACTCCTACTTTTTAAAAACAAATTATATATTTTGAATTGTTAGGATATTTTTTAAGCTTTTCTGCATCTTACTTTGCTTTGATGGCCTGCTGTTACTTCAAGGGTTTTTTTCCCCACAAATGCTCTGTTACCATAATTATTTTCACACGTGGTAATTGTCCAGCACTGTAAATTGCTATGAAGGGATAGATTGCTGTTATACATTCAACGTGGTTGCATATATTTCTGCATTTCATATTGCTACCACCCCATAGAATTTGGCATCCTTGTCATGTATATCAAGGACTTTGTTTCTGACCAGTCTCTTTACCTGAGTAATTTCATATTCAGCATTCTATTACTGGTTCTATCTATCTATCTATCTATCTATATTTTCTGATCTCAGAAACTGAGAAAAGTTCCTGAGCTGCCACTATAACCTCAACCATGCATTTCCTTTTAGTATTTCTTATAATTTTTCAGCACCAGGTAGTTTTTCTGCACTGATAAAAAGACTTTCAGTTTACCAAGTTTGTCTTGGGATTTATAGGCCAGGAGATACCTTTATTGTGAGGGTTTATTTTAATTCAAACCATGATTAGAAAATGCTTGTACTCCTAGGAGGAAGAGAAATGTGTACTGATGAAAATATTAATTAATTAATCTCAGAAGAACGTAATTATTCCTTAGTTTGATTACATCAATCTGGAATATGGTCTTACAATGTGGACTCATTTAAAAAAAAAAAAAAAGCAGCTAAATTTAGTCAGTATTTCTGTCAATATTTTTATAGCAGATGCTAAACAGAGCATAATGATATCTATTCTTTTTTTTTAAAGAGTATATAAGCCAGTATCTTGTGTCTTAGAACTGATACAAAGCTGACATTCTTTGATATTTTAATCTAATGTTATTAGAAAAATCGTAACTTTGCAGTTTGGTTCTGCATGTTGGAGAATAAAGAAGTCACTTTTATAGAAGTATGCAAATGTAAGATTGCACCTTATTAATTTTTAAACATACACTGAAATGCTTGACCAAAATGTGAATTTTTGTCTGTTAACTTTATTTCAGCAGCAGGCAATGCCTATATATTTGAAACAGACATTTGCACAATATCCCTTTGTTGGTCTGCTCTTAGTAGCTCAGGACAGATGTTTCATACTCTGAAGCCCAAGATTAATTTACACTGTTGGACTTTGAGGCTTGGGTGCCTATTAGGAAAGGAAAACAGCCCTTTACCACTGACTACAATTACTCCAAGTATTTCTGCAGATTTATCTTTCTTATTTAGCACTGGAGTAGAGATAAACTTAAAGATCCAGCACTATGATATTTTAATCCATTTATGATAGATGATGATGCATTGGACCAATTCTCAAAAGTAAACTGTCTGGGTTACTAGAATCTGCTTAATCTTTTATACTCTACCTTTTCATGGCTGCCTCTGCATAGCAATCAGGATGGAAGAGAATTGCCAAGTCACCTGCTCCTCAGATCAGAAGGTGATTGTGGCTTTGAGTAAATATTAAGCAGCCACAGCACTGCCTGGTCAGAAAGAGCAAGTGTACTAGCCTTTTACATCTTGAAGATCCTGGTCCTCATGAAGGTGCAAATGTTTGACACCTGGAAGAGAATGCTGCTGCTTCCCTGTGGACACCACATCATGAACTGCCTTTCCATATAATCTATATCATTTATCATACCCTCTCTTCAGAAGAATCCTGGAGCAGAGTATCAATAATACCGGTGAGGGATAGAATGTCAGCCTCTGTGACAGCTGGCATTTCTTGTACTATGCCCTATGACGCAAAATTATTTCCTTGAACTTATACCTCTAATCACTTTTGCAAATATAAACAAAGATATGCTCAGTAGGGAATACTATAATGTAGTTTCTTCTTAAGTGTGAACAAATTAAGCTTTTATGGAGCTGAAATCTATTTAATTTCTCTTACAGAAATAAAGAGTTATGTGGATGCTTTGAAACACTAAGAATGAATGTAGTGCTTTGGAAGAGCAATGCTATAGTCTTTATGGAATAAAACCATGTACCATGTTTGCTTCAGACGGTAATTAGAGCCTAAAGATCATTGTGGTTGTACAGAATGAAAATACTCTGTTCTTCAAGGGTATCTGAGGGCAGTAAGACTGTAAATTACTAGATTTAGAAAAATGATGAAATTATGTGGCCTGCCTAGGCCATAGGGCTATTGTTTGGATCATCAGCCAACAATGTTTCAGAAAAAGTAGTCTTAATTAAACATCTCACTAAGTACTGCCTAGTCCATTGATTCACTTTCTTTTGTGATGCAAACGTGTCACTCTGCTGTTAAGCAGCAGTGAAACAGCATACTTAATAAAGGAAGAAAGTTCAGTTCATTAGTAACACTTCGAATATGTTCAAATACTTGCCTATTTTGCTTGATGAAGCTACATGTCTCAATACTGTGAAGCACAGACGTTCTGGAGAAAATAGAGCTCCCTCTGAATATGCAAACAGAAAAATGAAGCATTAAGATCCCACCATGGTTAACATATTGGTTCTTCTCTGCAAGGATGATCTCATGTCCAGTAACTGTTGTCTGTACTTTAGATGTTCCTTCAGTGGGGCAATAACAGAGTCACTTGAATCTGTCTTACTGCTGTTCTAATTAAATAAGTGAAAATTCAGTGAGTCTAGAGTTTCTTACCAATGTCAAATTTGGTTGGATATGGACAATTAATTTAAAAATGGTAGGATTTCCTTTTACCTTGAAAGCGCTGAAGTACAGCTAGAGAAAGGTCTCAGCACGTCACTTGCTTAAGAAACCAAGCTAAGAAATATACTTGTTTGTTCTAAATACAAGCAGTAGCAAGATACAGGAAAAAGTGAAGACAAGTTCTTAATCAGTAGTATTTCTTGTATTATTAGTATCAGTAGTATTTTGGCTAGTATTTCTTGGAGAAAACGCAGCATATGTGTGCAGAAAGAGACCAACCAGGAAGAGAATTCTTTTCAATTAACTTCAGTAAAAGAGAAAATCTGAATAAAATAAAATGTAGCCCTAAATATGCATGTACTCTGTGTCTGCTGTGTTTGATTATGCACCTATGCTATATTTATTTAACTGTGGTAAGCTACGCTCACACACTAACTCCAAGTGTAGCAAGTAGCTGAATTCTTAAATATTATATTTCTTTTTGTATAAGTGTTTTGGAAGAGTTGTTCATGACAATACATGGTATGAATTTATATTTATAAAGTGTTTAGCTTAACTGAAAATACCATAATCATTTGGGTGTTCTTTAAAATACAAGGCAAACAAAGAAGAGTTCTATTATTTCTACATTCTATTGCATCAATTTTTGCTTGCTAACTAATATTGATTTATATTTATGTTCACTTCTTCTACAATATGAATCCATAATTTGTACTAGATTTCTGTAGTTATGATAGTAATGTTTTAGAGATCATCTTACATATTTGACTAGGTTTACAGTACTAACTTCAGTGTGCTCACATGTAAGCCAAAACTTGTTTAGCATGAAGCTGTATGTGGAAATATATAACAACAACCTGATTTCAGAGTCATTAATTGGACAAAACAGGTTTAAAAGAAACATCAGTGGGTTTGATTTTTGAATAATTTTGTAATTATTACGTGCTATAAGGTTGGGGTTTTCACTGGCTCTTTCAAAGTCTTAGAAAGCCATAAGAATTATTATAAATGGTAGTTAAGGTAGTGTTGGAAAGATGAGAAATATTTTGTGAAAATAACTATTCAAAATTTTGGTTAATGTGCTTGGAGAATTCAGCTTATATGTCTATCAAGATACTAAAAATATTGTAATATTTGATTTAAAGTATTTTAATTGTTTAGAATGATGTTTTAAATCCCCTTTTCACTAACATAAGCATATGACCTAGATACACGTTTGTCTGTGACAAGTACCTTCTGCTTGCTCATACAAATATTTTAAAGATATTTAAGAGCAATGTTAAAGAATACAGAAATAGGAAAGACAAAAAAAAAAAATTCCAAACACACACTTTATTATTTGAAAGTCCTTTATATGTATCTAGAAAGATGGGTAGGTGTGTTAGTTTCATAGAAGACAACTAAAAAGGTACTGACCTACAAAATCATTCATACAGTGTTTGGAAATTCTAAATATTAGAACAGAAAAAGTGGGAGCTACTCATTATAACTTCCCTTTGGTTTTCGTTAATATTGCCTTCACCCAAAAAAGCTGTGACACAACTGTAACCTCAGGCTTTTAGTCCTCAAAAAAGCTCCTTGTTAAAACAGAGTAGTCTCAAACTTCTGAAGCTGCATTTGTTATACTTTGTCATGGCAAAATTTATTCAAATGTGACTCAAACAGACACATTTTCACGTCCAATTTCTTCTCCTAAATCAAGACCTTGGAATATTTTGCACAAAGTACATACTGTGATTAACAGAAATCTCTACTTTAATCCTTATTTGGGAATGCATTTGCTCTCAAGACATTATCAGTGCATGTTTGCATGAGTAACTGAAACTGGTCTGGAGATGAAGTGATACTTTTATTACTTTGTAATTTTATTCTGAAGAATGTGGATACATTGCTGTACTTTTGCAGACTTACCTTTACCTAGCTCAGATTCCACCAATCTAATGGGTTATTAATGAAAGAGCTCTGTCTACTGAGTACTACTTTAGATTTTACAGCCCATGCTAAAATTACTGTTTGTTGCCACAAGGATCTGAGCCAAGAAATTAGAGGTAGCCTGAATATGTGTGTTGGATTCACCCCATTAATCTTTTATTTGTCATATTTGTTACAGGATAGCCTTGGTATCCAAGATAATTTAATTTTTACAGGTGGGATGTTTTTGATATCAGAAATCTTCAGTATCATCCTTGGTAATTACAGAATTTACTTTTGTACTTTTCCTATTGTTTACAAAAAATAGACTTCTCTTGTCTCATTTAGAAAGATCAAATATACATATTTAATATCTGAACAAAGAAAGGGGAAGACGAGTTCTGATCACAATGCTTTGGGGGAAAAGTGGCTACCTCATTTATGTTCTTATGCTTCAGTTTAAGTAACATGTTTTTCATTGTTTCTTACATTTTCTTATTCACATTATAAGAGTGCACTTTTCAAAGTACACTTTTCTGTTATACTGAATATAGAATAATAGCCCATTTGGTCATTTTTAGGGCTTCCAAATACTTTTGTATGTCATATATTACTGGTTCTATCCATTTGCCAGTGCCAAGGAGGGATTCTCTCAGACAGAGTGTGATACAGATTTTAGAAAGATTCAGAACGTATTCAGTGACCATCTGTCACTACATGCACAGCAAGCTTGACTTCAGTGCAGTTGAGATTCTGCCCAGGAGTACTGGAAATTGTGGTCTGGCAGTAAAACTAAACTGTCTTTCTAGTGCAGAAGATGGGGAAGTGAATGGGCACCAAACTGTTCAAAGCTCAGGCTCTGATGACTCGTGGTAGAGACAGTTGGTGTTTTGTGCATGACTATGACCAGATAAAAGTGGGGGGGTGGGGGGAGGGTTGCATGGTTGTTGTTTCTTCTTCTTTTTCCTCTGACCTGTTGATATGAAAAACTATGTGAAATGAGGGAAACTAAGCTTTTGATGGTTCTGTGTCCAATCTGTGTGCTTCTTCATTAGTAGAACTACAGCAGGGATACATACACCGAAGCCTATTTTAAGATTTAAATATGCACCTAGTCTCAAATTAAAATAAAATGCATGATTGTTCCATGTGGGAATTCTATGAAAAGAACCAAAACGCCTAAAATAGCCAAACACTATCTCCTAAAAATTAGTGGGTTTTTTATATTTTAAGCTGCATAGTAAGGACAATTTGACGTAAACTTGTTTATGGTGGGCAACTTTCATCTCTTCCTCAGAATTGCATTCTGAGGGGTTTTGTTTTTGTTTTTTAAAATAAACCAAGACACTACTGTAAGTTCAGCTGTTAGAACAAGGAAGGGAGGTCCATTCTTATTTTACTCAGGTCAGGTATTCATAGCAAATAATTGATCAAATATATTTTCAAGTTATTTGATCTCATAATTTAGAGACTAGAATTTTATGAAAACATAAATCTATGTCAGTTTCTGTGACGTGAGGACTTTGATATAGGATGTTAAAGCAGAATTTTACTAATATTCTGATAGATGTATGTGGCCCTGGAGATTCCATATTGGTAACCTTCTTCCTAGCTAGTTCTAAAAGTAATATCTTAAGAGTAGTGGTGTGACAAACTGTGGGGTACATATGAAAAATATGTAAAAAGTTGTGCATCACCTTCTGGAACACAAGAGCTTGTGTGCATCAGTCATACCTCTGACTGGAAAGGACTGTGCATGCAAATTATGCACTCATTTGGTGTCTTAGCCCATTTGTATTCAGCTGAATTGCATTTGAACAGAGTTTAAAACCAAGAATGGAACTGAAAGTTTAGGAAGCAAGTGAGAGTCAAATGAAGGATCGATCCCCCTCATTCCCATCTGCCAGTCTTTCAGAACTGGCCATATGTCTTTCATGGCATAGGTATCAACTGTTGTATACCATGGTTTTTAAGCCATGAAAACAATCCTACTGATGGTTGCGCTACTCTCCAAGGACATTAGTCTACTACTGTCACGTCTGTTTGAAGACCTTTACTCGGGAATTTAAATAGCAATTAAAAGGATTTTATTTTTTTAAAAATTATTATTGTTTAGTACATGCATTGTTTTAAATACTGCTGTAGTGTTTCCAATTCTCTGCACACACATTAATTACAAATGTAAGGGAAACACAGAATGACACTACTGAATATTTAAAAAAAAACCAAAAAGCCAAAACCAGTTTAGCTTGAGTTCATGTTATTCTGATTTTCTAGAAAGCTGGGACCCAAGTTTTGATTGTGCTCAACAGATTGTGTCTTAGGTTGAAAAAATACTCTCTAACTGCAGAATTGAAGACCATTCTTTTCAAGCATGAAGAGTGTGTTCTCCCCTGTAATCAGCAAAAAATGTGTGTAGAAATTGAGATCTCACCAGTGGTGATAAATCAAATAGAGAAAAAACATGACTGTTATCTTTTTCCAAGTTTCAACACTGTTTCACCAAAATTTTAAAAGAATATGTACTTAAGAGCATGATATACTGACTAAAAGATGGCTAGAAGGACCCTCGTTTTTATGCCAAGGCCATTTCTCTGTGCCGACTACAGATTACTTACAAGTTATTAAACAGAGAGAAATAGAGTGTTGAAATAAAGAAATCTAGGCAATACACTGCCTGAATCGGGAAACTGGGAAGAAAACCCAATGCTTTGAATGTCTATAATACGTAACAGTGTAGATCACAGGATTAATTCTAACATTAAACAAAATATTTCAGTGTGTTTCTTAGAAAAAACCAGAAATTCTGTACAAAATTCAGCTATGCATTTTTGGAAATGGAAACACTTAGCCACATCTAAGCATCTGGCATCCACACCTCCTTGGAAGAGAAAGGAAACTGAATATGTCTGTTGAATGTGAGAACAAAATATCTTTTTTGCCAAACCCAGTACAGATCATCTGTGCCAAGGCAAAGTGCTTTCAAAAGCTTGGCTGGAGTCCACTAACTTATTTTAATCAAATTTAAGGAGAAAGAAACAATATCAGGCTGTTATTTCATGTTAATATTTGCTCTTATTAGCTAAAACCCACCAAACAAAACCCCCACATACTTAAAAAAAAGTTTAATTGATTAAACTGTGTTGCAATTTGCCACATTTGTTTCATTTCATTCTAGTTTTGATAGGAACTCTTGGAAACCATTGTTGAAACTGATTACCAACAGATAATGATTTGCATTATCATGATTATAATGATCAGTTGTACTCTCTAGTACCTGAGGAAGTCTTTCACCTGTAACTAACTCTGTTTACAGCAGTTTTTAAGGTAAGCAGGAGCTAAGTGTTCTGAAAGCTACTGAAATTTATTATGGCTGAAATGCAGAAACCAAATCTAACAGCACACTATCCATGCCTCAACAAACACATTTAGGTATAGATACAGAGTATCAGTTTCTAGCAGGATGGCACATTTTAATGCTCTTTCGCTGTGTTCGAACCTACAAAGACAAAAAGCTGTTGCAGAATAGACAAAAAGAACCAAGTTGTGGGACACAGCAACATTCATATGAGGAGCCTAAGGCTCAGGAGCTTAGAGCATTAGTAAGAAAGGAGGAGGGGAATAGTTAAGTGCTTCCAAAATAAAATATTACTATGCTAAAAATCTGAATCTTTCTCTTGTCTGCTGCTTCTAAACAAGCTGAGAAAGACATGCCCAGGAAAGCAACTATTGCACCCCACTGAAAATCATAAAATTTGTGTGTACTACATCTTCCTGCTTCCAGTGCCCTCCTCTGAAAAAAGCCAAGACTGATAACAAAATTTTCATCAAAAGTTATAATATTTCTGACCATACTTCATTTCTCATTTTCTAGACCAGTTCTGGAAATATCACTAGGTCAGTACTGAAGTAGTTCCCTTATCCCTCTGGATAAGGAATAAGGAAACCTTTATTTTAGCATTGATTCCAAATACTTTTGAAGTGTGTTGAAAAACAAACAAAAACCCGCAAAGAAACACAAAAATAATCAACCCACTCACCTCTCCCTGCCCCCTTATAACATTGTGGTATTTCACAGCTTCAGTATTAGCAGTTCTAATGAGTTATTTACATAAAAAGTGTCCTCTTTTAATTATTTTTCATTCATTTCAAAGCAGTCTTCCTTTCACTCACTACAGTTTTTTTTCTCTGTCCCATACCTGTAGGGAAATACAATTATACTTTGACATGCTTCTCTCAACCCTTCCCTTCCTTAAATGATGTTGGCAATTCCTTAGGCTGTCACTCTCTTGTGAGGCTTCCCTGCTGTCAATTTGCCTTTTTTTTTTTATCTAGTAAAACATAGTGGATTTGCTGCCTTTTTCATTATAAAAGTAATCTTGTCCAAGAGGTGTCCTTTAATTTAAATAGTAATTTTTTTCTTTTTTGCTTTCTCTGTGATCCATTTAAAAATCAGTCTTCGTTAATGGGTCTATAGCCTCTGAACATATTTTCTAGCCTCTCTCTGATAGTACTCTGATCGCCTTCTCCTTTCAGGCATGATAAAAGGAGTAAAGGATACAATCAGAATTAGTGGGACTGGAACAAAATGTTGAGATTTCTGTGATGATGAGAACTCTGGGACCATTCTCCAAAGGCTTCTCTCCTCTGGGTGTTTTGCATTTGCATACAGACACCATCTAAGCTTCCAAAAAACTCACCTGCTCTTTAATGTAGTCCTAGGAAGAAAGCCATTAAGAGCCAAGACTGCTAGCAGAGAGCATGTCAGGTTTCTGCAAGCAGCACCAGTGCATTCCACCTAGTCAAACGTCTGACTCATGGTAGTCTGAAGGCTTCGTGATGGCATGACTGATGGTGTGGTTTCCTTGTGTGTTGTTTCACCCTCTCCTTAAAAAGTGAATTACGTGCAAGGTGCCTTTGCCTGCAATGTATTTTTCTAACATTTTGTTTTGCCTTCATCTTCTCTCTTCTCCACAAAAAGAAAATTGCTTTACAAATCATAAAGTCAGCCCAAGACACTTCTATATCAAAAAAATCAGGAGATTTGTGACACTCATTTGCTGAGAATGCTAATGCTGTTGTATCAAACTGGTTC
Source organism: Corvus cornix cornix (assembly GCF_000738735.6). Lineage (NCBI taxonomy): Eukaryota > Metazoa > Chordata > Aves > Passeriformes > Corvidae > Corvus > Corvus cornix. Next base: position 44,236,699 of record NC_046334.1, read on the forward strand.
CCACAAAAGGTTTAACAAATAAAGTAGTTAAAATTTCCAATGTAGTGTCTATGTTATATTTCTGATTACTTTTAAAGTAGGAACTGATATGAAGAGATCTGGTGTTACATTAAAAAGCACCTCAGTTTTACCCTAACCATCGTATGCAATTTGAAGGCTTGCTACAACATAGAGAGTGCATCAGTTAGTCCATGGTTCTAAAGTGCAGATCATAATGATTTCTCTGCACCTTCATGAAAGGATGCAGAACATCCAGATGTGCGAAAGAAGGCGGTGTGGCAAGAGTGTGACATATCTCACAAGAGAGGGACACTTGCCTGACTTTAATTTGCTGCAGTTACATGATGCACTAAATCTCTCACTGCCGCCAGCAAAGAGCCACCTTGCAGAATGGGAACAACAGGAAAAATGGCAAAATTTTCCTGCTGTCTTTGTACCTTCAGCAGGGTGAGCAAGGAGACTTCCTATAGCAGATCTGCCTTTTCATGTAACCAGCCCTGTGACTGCATAGCAAATTTTCCTTTGAGTCTTCCAAAGCTGCAGACATGCTGAGAGAGTCCAACTGTCGGAAATACGGTCTCTATAAATTTCTTCCCATTTCAGCTCCAGGGGGTGAACTTATCCTCAAAACTTGGTAGTATCTTGGGGAGCATTATTCTGTGCAGGACTCAGCAGAAAAATGCTCATACTCTGTATTCCTGCTGGGTAGTATCTGTAAAGTGAAGCAACAATCTACAGCAATAAACAGCAAACTTTCGAGACCACCAGCTCCAAATGCTTTGAACTGACCAATCTGCTATGAAAACAGTAGCGTTTGCCACAAATATTTGCACATATTTGATACTACAAAATTACATGTGGCTAAAAGACTATTGTTTTTCTTTTTTCTATGCTTGTTTTGATTCCCTAGAACAATACATTGCACATAATGCTTCAGGGCTTGTCCCTTCTGGGAGTCCATGCTTTTTCAGATCAGACTGAGTAATTTTGAAAGTTGTTGCTGCTTTATTGATTTTCTGCCCAAATCCATTTTGGTAAGTAAACTGATACAGGAAGTAGGGATTGTGATTATCTCACAGACACAATAGCCAAGCCATATTCCTTTCCAAAACTCCAAGGCTTTATAAATTTTAAATCTGATTTTTATTAGACCTAGGTGACCTGTAAAATAGGAGAACCTCAGATCTGCTGGGTAAGATGGAATAAAAATAAACAAGTTTGCAAACCCATTTTCCCTTGCTCCCCGTGTCCTTGCAGGGGCAAGTCCTTTGCTGTGAGCTTCCACTCCATCAGCTCTAACACTCACCAACCACAACATTTCTCCAGTGCCTTCATATTTTATGAGGAAAGGCCTTTATCCATTTCCAGAAAGACCCAGCCTGCCCACACCTCTTCCCATAGGGGGCAAACCAACCTACTGTCCACTTCTGGGGACCTGCTGCCTCTCTGGCTCTTGAAGGTTCTGCTAAGCTGGGGGACTATGGTCCCTCATGGCACAGGTGCAGCCAATGCAGCTTGCCCTCCTCTCCTCTCCCCTCCCACCTCATCAGCCCCAGTGAAACCCTCCCTATTGCTCTGGCTGCTCTCCCTCGCACTCCAAGGACAGAAGTTTTTTGTGGCAGGATGGTCAGTCAGAGAAGTGAAGTGGGGGAGCTGTACTTTTCACAGCCAGTGAGTTAGCATGGTCTGGTGACTGGATGTGCAAATGGCTGCCAGGGCACACCAAGCCCCTGTTTTCCAAGGCTGGTCATACTCCTGAACCTTTTTCTGCTGCTGTGCTTTCTGCCCTGCCTGCTGGCACTGGTGGAGCTGCTGGTGCTTCAGTGCATGGGTGGAAAGGGGCACTAGGCTGCATAGCCCTCTGTGGGCAGCAGGCAAGGCATCCTTGAAAGCAGGGGAGCAGCTGAGACCAGGGCTCAGTAAGTGACAGGATTTAGGTGCTTTTTTAAAATGTATATCTATTTTATTTATTTTAATAATAGTGAGAGAAAGAGCAGTTACCATTCAATTTGCAGTAACTAAGGTCCCATTGTTCTGATGTCCCTGACTTCTGTTCCTTGCAGAAGAGAAGCATCTCGCAGAGTTTAGTGCTCTCTGGGGCAGCTGTTCTAGGGGCTGCCCCACTGAACCACCTTCACAGACAAGTAGTGTTCCCTTACCAAGTGCTGTGTAGTGGTGATTGAGCCTCTTTTTATGCTTGTGTGGAATACTTAAGAAGTAAACAAACCGTTCATAGAGACTGGGGGGAATAAATATTCGCTCTCTGAAGAGTGGTTAGCTCAAATGAGTTTGAATGGTTTATTTCCTTATGCTTATAAGGATATGGTGTATTGCATTTCTTTTCCTATGATGCCGGGTGCCAGCTCAGTACTTTAAATGCACTGCATCATTTTAAAGATAAACTCTGTAATACTTCTGTATGAAAGTTTTGTAATAATGCTGGATATCGATTTCTACATTTTATATGGTCAGTATAAACAGCTGTGTGCATTAAAATACTAAAAATATCCCACACTACTGAGGAATAGTATTTTGCGTGGTTACTGTATTTTCCTGGTTTACTTGGTAGAGAATATCTCAAACTTCTGAGATGTTTATTTGCATTCCATGAGTAGTGGTTTAGGAATTTCATGCAATTTAATTAATTTTGGTTTTACCTACAAGGAAGTTGAATTAGTTTTGTAAGCCTTCACTCATTTCAGATCTCCTGAATATAGGGATGACACTGCTGTTTTAAAATTCAAATTGTATCAGGACAATTCTTAAAATTTATAGTAATTTTTTTTTGGTTTTGAATGGTAAAATATATCACTAGGGATCCATTTGATTTTTTGACCTGATCTCTTATATAAAAGACTGTAGATATCTCAGAGATATTTTGTTTAAATTAGTATGTTAAAGAGACCTTGATTTAGAAATTATTTGAATTGATGTTTTTTAATTAATTAAAAACTTAAAAAGCTACTAATCATCAGTTTATTTAACTTTAGCTAACTAAAAGCATCAATAATGATGTGTGTATTAGAAAAGTATAAGGTTACAATTTTTTCAAACCATGAATAAGTTCAGTGGAGTGAATAGGCAGTGGGGGTGATAGGAATAAATACCTTATTTTCAGATCTAAAGCAATTTCTGCAATATACTGTAGTAAGTCCCTTGTCTCATGGCATGTATTTGAGTTTTTACTAAATAATTATAGCTTCTGAAAAAACATGTTATTTTTTGGAGATATAAAAAACCTTTCTATGTACTGTTGCTATCCATCATTAATGGTAAAGGACATTCCAGCTTCTTTCATCAGCTTGCTTTTTGAAGTACTGATTTTCTGTAGGTTCATGATTGAGATCTTGCCAGCCAAGTTTTGAGAAACAGGTTTTAAAATCAGTAATATTATGCAATTACATATGCAGAGTTGAAACAAATAATAAAATTTCTCTACATTGCAAACTAATTCCATAAAATCAATTTCCTGAATGATCTGTCATGCAGAATGTACAGAAGTGCATACTAGGGAAAAAGAGGTTTCTGAGAATGCACCAATTGCTTCTCTCAGTAGGTTTCCAATTGGCACACTGTACATCTTTCTTTTAAAACAGCTGTTTAAAAAGCTGCTTGCTGCTTCAAAAGTTTTAAGTGAAGACATTTTTAAGGCCAGCTCCATGGTTATTTAAAAAAAAAAAAAGAAACAAACCATCAAACTGTAACCTGAGAGAGTATAGTGACTTTGTTTAAAGGATGGAGAAATCTGACTGGAGATATTTGATGGCACCACTACTGTGTGGCATCTGACAAGAGCAGCTGAATATAGGTTACAGTCAGAAAGGATATATTTTACTTGCTGTCATGGGTGACATGGGTAGTTACAGGTATTTTTCTTTCAAACATGTTTGCTTTTTTTTGTAAGCTATAAAGAAATAAAATAGACTCAAGAACAGGTTCTGAAGTAGAAATAATGGAGACCAGGAAAGGAGAGCATGGATTCCTAACACTATTTTTAAAGTGTGAGTGGACATAGAGAAGTATAGAGGAGTTGACTTTTGTGAGTGGTTTCAATTTAGGTGAGGCCATAATTTCTTAGAGCAGTTCTTTAGGGAATAGCTTACAGTAGGGTGGGAGGAGAACTAGTTTTTGCATTGCTATGATACTCTTCCGTAACATATCTGCTATGTATCGTCACAGTGAAGATTTTGCCCAGCTTCAGCAAACTGGGGAGGAAGAAGCCCTAACTGTTTGCAGGCTAGAGGCAGAAAAGTTATTTTTTCATCCACTGAAGGAAAAAGTGATATTACCTCTCAATATTCTTAGCTAAGGCTTCACAGCTTCTCATTTTAATGAAAGCCTAAGCTTATCATCAGTGGGAAGTTTCAGTCAAATGAATGACATGGGTCTTTGCTTTGATGGAAGTCTGTTTATAAAGACTGCTTTTAGGGAGAAGGAAGATGGACTTGAGGTGGCCAGGGTCCAGCATCAGGTAGATTTTTCCTTATTGGCTGGGGAAAAGAAAATGACTGTGAAGCAGGTGACTAGCTGGCACCTACGGGTTGGCCACAAGACTGTGATGTTTATTTTGATGTATGAGGAGAAGGTGGACTGTGGTCATTCTAACATTTAAACATTTTGATCTGTGGATTTCAGAAGCCACTCGCTATTCTAATTATTGCATATGTGGTTTTTTTAATATGATTATTTGAGAGGAGGTATAATGCCATGACATATTTAAGCATTTACACTGCTTTTAAGTGTAATTCTTTTAGTGAAATATGCTATATTTTGATTTTTCTATGAATAAAATAAACTTTTGTAATTTTGTTTGCTTATGTGTAAGGCTTAGATTTTTATTAGTCTTCTTCCTATTTCTTTGTGCCCTGGCTGGCTGGCAAATGTAAAATTTCTCTCTCACTCTTCCTCCTCTCCCACTTTAAATGCAGTGACAAAACTATTCCTCCAAATCCAAGGGCTGTGTAGAACAACCATCTGCCCATCCAAAACAGCTTTATTTTTCTATTGATTGCCAACTTCACTCTTTTATAGCGCAAAGAATATTTCAATATTTTCTTTTCCAGACTGAAATTGCATTATTTATGGTTTTTTTCTGTTTTTTCAAAAAGTCATGAGTACAAAGCTGCGTTGTAATACCATTGGTAGAACTCATTTAGCCAACCCATTTGCATTTCTGAAATAAAACCCATGTCTTTGCATTCATTATTGCTTAATTTTGATAGAAAGTATCCCAGAGAGCTAATTTTCTGGTAGTTCAGCACAGTTCATTCTAACTTACCACTGCAGCATCACAGATTAGTGATGTTGGACCTCAAAACCAGAGTGAGTAGTATCTGTAATATTCTGCTAGTCTGTAATGAACTACAAACAATGTCCTATGTGATGACTCTTAATAAGAGCTAGTGTTTGTCCTGAGCTGTTTAAGGATCAACAGTATAGTATGTTAAAAGGGAGAGAAGCTGTAATACAAAAGGTCATTTCTATATTTCTAATGAAAATGGCCACTAAAACCTGAATTTCCCCACTTCTTAAAGACTTCATTTCTATATTCTGTTGCAGCTCTGTGTAGAGAAGTTAGAGAGTATCTTAGAGTACCAGGCTGTGCTGCTGCAGCCCCTGTGAGTGAAATTCTTTCTCTAGGCCAGGAGTACAAACCAAGCCAGGGTTAGGTAAACAGCCATTTTGGCTTGGTGCATTTTCAGGTAGAAACCTTTTAAGTCCTGTCATGACCCTTGTCTGCCCCTACTACCAGCACCATGTCTTAGTTCTCAAAGTTTTTGGGTTCTGAAGCTCCACGGAAACCCAAATGCTCTTAGTGCTCTGGGAACAATGGGGAAGGCAGTGATTTGTGCTGCAAGATGCTCTACTGTGCCAGGTAAATCTGTACTAGCATGTCTGTTGTCAGGGAATGCCTGACATATAGAAACAAACACCAGTTTGCCATGAATTGGCAAGAAAAAAATCATTAAATATCATTAAATGAAAAATCTAATTTCTTTTGTCTAAAAAGTATAGTATATATTTAGGAAAAGCTAAGTCCCTTGGTATACTTTTAACTAACACTTTTATAGAGGCAATGGATAAATTCAGGAATACTTAAATACACAAACAGTTTTTTAACTAGCAGTTCAGATTTTTATGAGAAATTGATTTATGAAGGTTGCAAAACAAAACAATATTGCCACAAGGGAGCTGAATTCTTGTAGTTTATATGTAACAACCAAGCTGTATCAAGGCAGTGTTTTGCCAGATTTTGTATGCTTCTTAAGTATTATTAGAAATTATTTCTGATAGATATCACAAAATCCTTAAATAATATTATATTATTAAATAAATTTTGAATAGCTGCTAGCATTTGGTTTTGAACAGTTAGCTTGCTTTGGGAATAGCGTGGCTGGAACACCCTTTGTGTTTTGTATACCTGTGGTCTCCACAACTATGATTAGGGGATAGCTCATTCAGTTTTATGTCAGAGCAGGTGTTCTTCTGGTATTTATCCTCAGTTGCTCAAACTTATGTGTAACAGCGGAAATGGCTCCTAATCACCAGAACTGAGGAAACATTAAAAAAAGCCTAAAACTATGATTTTGATTGAACAGATCCATCAAATATTACCTTGAGTTTGCAGTGAGCGGGAGGGTATGTACATTCCTGTATAAGCCTTAGGAATAAGTTTTGTGCAGGCAATGTAATTATGGATATTTATATCAAGAGTTGACATTCTGTAAATCCCACTGCTTTTTTACAATAGTTTTTTACAATCTAGTCCTTTTATACCATGTCAAATAGAACTATTAAGGAGAAGAAAACTTCAAAAACCCACCACAAAACACCAGGATTTGCAAATCCAAAGACTAGATTAATGAATTAAACGTTAAGCATGGCACTGCCATAAATGTGTATGATTATATTGAGAGTAATTGGAATGTGAAAATAGCATAATGATGTTGATCTTAAGGTTGATATTTAATACAGCATTTAAATGAGACAAATCATTTTTTGTATTTTGTATCTCGCATATTTCATAGCCTTTATTAACTTGAAGAATTGAAAATTCTTGTGGTGTTAAGAATTTTGGGCTTCTTTACATTTATCTGTAATCAGTTACAAGGCCTTTCTTTTCTTCTTTCACCTGCCACATCCCTCTCTTTCCATCCTCACTGGTTTTATCAATTCCTTGGGTTTGTTTTATTCATCTTCACCATACCTCCTCTAGTCCAAGGATACTATTTTTGCTTTCTGAAGTTTGTGGAGAGATATAGCCAGCAAATGAGGGTATGTTGGACATTTTAGCAGTTAGTAATAGTAGTAAGATAAAGTGTTATGTAATTCAAGACACGCTAACAACCCAAATAGGGCAGAATGCTTTTTAGCTAGCTAGCCAGCTGAAGACCATATCACCATTATATCTTCTGTACTATTATTTCTGTTAGTAGTGTGGTAATAGCATTTCTCATGATAAGATAAACCTTATATTATACATGTATGTTTTGAAAGATTATAATACAGTTGGTCTGTGGATTTCTTGCATCTAAGACTGAGGACTTGATCACTGGACAATATCCTTTCCTTACTAACACAGTGCATGGTGTTTCATTTATAACATGCAATATTCCTCACCATCTTGAGTTATTTATCCCTAACTGATAAGAAATTACAAACAATTATTGATGACAAAAAAAAAAAAAAAAAAACAAGTGAAAGAGAGTCCAGAAAAAAATAGGATGGAGAATAAAAGTCCTGCAACCCATTTTGTATATTCAGTTCTTAAATTTAGGATCTTGTAACACTAGACTGTAGACTCTGCTTTAGCTTTAATTCTCTCTATGATGTATTTATATATCTTTTGATTAAAATTTAGTTCACCAAAAACTGTTATTTATGTCCAACCTGATCTTTATCTAAGTTATTGTTGTATCTCTTATCAACTACTAATATTCAAGGGAATATTTTAGTAACTTAATGCCATTATGAGTTTCCATTGTCATAACTGAAAAATATCCAAAGGTTGAGTAACTGAGAATAATAGAGACAAAAGAAATAGTAGCAAGTTAGCAGCATTTTGCCCGGACATCTTTTGCCGCAGATCTTAAAGAACCTGTGGACCTTGTAATGAGTTTTATCCAGAGCAATGTTCTTTGCTTCATAAAAGAAGCTTTAATCTTGACTTGTGAGACTTCATGACAGATATTTTTCACTTTGTACTTTTCTCTGCAGCCAAAGCTATGTGCTGTATTGACACACATGAATGTACACCTGGATTGAAAGCAAAATCTGTTTTGTTTTTTTATGTTTCTCCTTTCATAGTTCTACCAGAAAAGTAAAAGTTTATGCCTAATATTCCTCAAATAACTTTTTCTAGCTTTGTTTCTATGTGTCTGTAAGAACTGAGTCAACCATCCATATTTTATCAGTTTTCTACTAACTTGTAAAGCTGAATGTTATTGTGGAAACCCAAGAAGTCTATCTGTGTGTGTTTGATTGTTTACATACACATCTCTAGTTTACAATGACATGCACATTTGTGTGTCTTGAAATAGTTACACATAAATATATATGCATTTTTTGTATTATATATGCATACCCTTCTCTAATACCTTCTCATTTATACTGCCCGACTCTGTAAAATCATGTTAAAATCATATAGTCCTTTTGATCAATCATATTTTATCTCCTGGCTCTATTAGTAGTTTGTAGTTTGACGTGTACATCTGCCTTTTTTATTAATTGAAAACTTAAAATGTGCATAAGGCAGAATCTTTTTCCTAACATGTACTGAAAAAAATAGAGCATAAAATAATGCCAGTGTCTTAACCAGAACTCTACATTATGGTCACATAAACATAACACTATATGTATGTCCTTACAGTAGGTTTGTTAGTTTTGTTTTTTCTACTAAGTGTACTTCAGTGTTTATGAATTATTTCATTAATATGTGCAGCTTATAACTGCCTTTTGCTATTGCTTTCATCTAATGGTGAAAAAAATTTTACTTAATTTCATCAAGTAAAGCCATCGGTTTTCAGCAAATGCCAAAAGCTAGGCATTTCAGATTCGGGTAATCTTGAATCTCTGAATATGTTGATGTTTGTATATAAAAACTGGCACATAAAAAGACCAAAACTGTCTAATGGCAGATTGAAGGTGGAGTGTTAAATTTCATTTGGTAGGTTATCAATAGCTTGAGTCCAAAAATATGATAGAAGGATGTAAAAGACAGCTTTTGCAAAGCAGGATGGCACAGAAAAGGGGATGACAGACAGGTTTACAGGGTTTATAAAGAACATCAAAAGCTGTATTTGTGACTTTTATTTAAAATTTTCTTAAAGTATTGCAGAGAATCTTTACTTGCTTATAGTTTTTCAGAATCTAATCTTTTAATGTTCTATTTAAATTCTGGGCTGATACATTTTTGGTTTTGACTGGGATGTATTGTGTGAACCGAATATATCAGGTAACACCAAGATGGCCATCATCCACAGCTGAAGTGTGAAGAAAAGATTTATCCCATTATGGATAATTTTGCTGGCAAAGCAGGGACACATACACTGCTAAGCTTATGTCATCTTAGCAGGGGCAAAAAGTACTCAGGCTGTTTCCTGGCTCACATATTGAAAAGGTCTGGCACAGGCACAGTTCTTCACAAAGCTGTGTTTTATGATCTCCATGCTTCTTATCTCCCTTCCCCCTTACTAGGCCTGTGAGGAAGGCTTCTTAGGTCTTTTACAGCATTCTGTCACGTGACTTCTCAAGATAGACAGAAACAGTGAATTTTCCCAGACTGAATATTCTTAGCACTCCCCCAGCTGCAAGGCCATCTTGAGGGAAAACAATTATAGAAACAACTCTTTCTCCTCCCCAGTTTTAACCCTGTCCTCCCCACATGTGTTAACAATAACCAGGAAAATATGCTGTCGAGAACTTTTTGTTGAACTGGACGGAATATGTTAGTAACCAATTATTTGGTATAAGGTACCTAAATGGAAGTATAATCAATTTGTACTTAAATGAAGAAACTGGATTCTCTATCATAGTCTGTATAATACAAGCTATTCTTTTATTCCCAAGAACATGTAGTTTTATATGTTAATTCTTTCTTCAAATTCAGGCTGACAATGTATAATCTAGTTATGAATTGTCTGAAAGACTGGTTCTTTTCCAACCTAAATGATTCTATGATTCGATGACTATGCCATGTTACTGAAGCAAAACTACTCAGTATTAATTTAAATGTGGGGAAACTGTTTTATACATACCAGTATTACTATTTTTTTTCCTTTCAGAATTGCTGAAATGTAGGTAACTATGCATATAACTACAGTTGAGTGATGCATTACAAGGAAAACTCACTCTTTGGTTGTTCTGGGTAGGAATGGATTACACAAAACCATTAGGAACAATTAGAATTGTCTGTCTCCAGATTATTATTGTGAATTTGTCTTGATTTAGGACTGAAAAATATGACAATTTGATGGCTTTTTGACAGTCACAAAACCGAGAACCAGAAAAGTGATTGGATGGAGTTGTAAATGGTGCAAGCAGAAGAACATTTAAATATAAATGAAAGTTGGAAAGTAGAAAAATGTGATTGATTTTGAGTCTAGCAAGCAAAATAGTTAGTTGTGTCATTGTTTTGAAAGCTTTTCAAACAAGGTAGACTAGTCTAATTATGAGAGAAGGCTTCTTTTTTAAGGTGGGGAAAAAAAATCAGTGGCACTGCGTACTGTACTTAGTCATTCCAGCTTACATGAGCTAATCTTCAGTCAAAGATAAGCTCATGTCACGTAATAGCAACAATACATATGTATAAGAAATCTGATCTTCCACAGATTTATTTTTGTCTTGTAGAGGGGCAGTACATAATGAAATGAAGCACTGTGACTTAATGCTCAGAAATCAGTTCATTCTTCAGAAATGTCTGCACTCAAATTTCTCTTGATATTCAAAGCCCACAGTGAATAACATACATAAAGAATAATGTTCCTCAGCTCTCAGCATTGTACTTTTAGGGGTGAAAATGCAACTTCTCTACTGTGTCTTTTTGTAGGAAAGCTCTATGGAGGGCATAAAAATTACATTCATGCTTTTATTAAAGCAATGATAAAGCTTAAAATGGAATATGCCTCATGCATGGCATGTACTTGTTTCTCATTCAATATATTTAGGATTTTATAGAGGGTTTTCTTTTGGTTTTGGTGTTTATTTTGTTGTTTGGTTTAGTTTGTTTGTTTATTTTTTGAAATTTTGTTTTGGTTTTGTTTTATTTTAAATCTGTTTAGGTGTTTTATTTCACAGAAGTCTATACAGACAGTAGAGAGAAAGGTGTCCATGTCTCCTGTCTTGTACATCTCCCTAATTTCTGTTGCAGAAACCTATTGCCTTTCTACATCTTCACTACTACTTCACTACTACCATATTGTCAGACATCCTACTTTCAGACAAGAAAATGCATTTGTCAGATGTGTTCCAAACTGTTAAGGAAAATGTCTGAGACTGAATGGGGGCTATGTAGAGAGTCAAGTGGAGCCCCCCTTGCTTCACTGGAGCTGCCCTGCTGTGAAGGGGCTTCAGTCTCAGTAGTTAAATTTTCAGCTGTTGGGAACATGACTCCTGGAGTGGCTTCTGGATGGTCAGACAGGAAAGTTTCCTTAATAAGATGCATTGCTGAGCCTATTTCTCATCTAGAGTCTGTCATGCTTTGTAACACAATAAATCATAGATAATGAAATATTCTCATTTATTGGCTACTTGAATTCACGCTGATTATGAAATTAGATGTAATGACACAAACCATTGTACAAAAATGGTCAATAATCTGAAGATAAGGAAAAGTCCACAAACATTTACAAGATAATATATAGACATATATTATTAGGCTGTGGGATGAACTGTTCCTCATTGCTTTATTTTGCATTTTCTTGGTATTGTGTACTTCAGTAAAAAAACCCCAACCTTCTGTTAAGAATCTGTATGTCAGATGTCATAGAAATATTCAGAAAAGCAAAAATACTGTAGAAAAATAGACGTAAGATTGTCCCAGTGATATTCCCCATTAGGAAGAACTGTATGAAAATTTCTCTTTTGGTTACTAATTGCAAGTAAGAATCTTGAGCATATAAAAGTCTTTCGATCTCTGGCTGCTGGGTCACTCTTCTTCAAATTTCAGGTTATGACCACACTTACAAAGAGCTGTAGAAGATCACAGTGCCCCTATATTGTCAATGTCTTTCATACACTTTTATAATTCTTACATTTTGGGTTTTAACAATAGCTTTTTATTTCATCTTTGATCTACAGGTTAGGTCTTCCTACAAATGAGTGTAAATGAGCAATGGTGAGAGGTTCTGTGCTGGTCTCATTTGCTAATACAAAGTTTATTTTTAAAATTTATGAAATTAAATCCTTCTCTAGTCAATAAGCATTATTCATAACTTACTCTATCAACTCTGCAGAGTACTTTCTTTGATAATTTTGCATTGAAATTGTAATGTTTTCCAATGTATGCTGGATGTATAATGTTTGTCACTGTGTGAAGTCTATCTCACATAAAATTTTTGTGTGTGGTTTAGAGTTTTTAAAATGGTCAGATGCTTAAAAGATAGTCAGTAGAAGATGCTGCTCTAGCTGGAAGAATAACCATAAAAGATAAGGTGGTGTTTTTCTCCCCTCATCCTCGTTTTCTCAAGAACCCTTTATTGTGCTAACGCTAATGTCTAGAAGAAAGGATTTTTAAATCCTATGCACCCCTTTCAGACACCCATCCTTCCTCTATCACACTCTTTAAGGACAATGAGTCATGAATTGTTTAGTATATAGTGCCACGTAATGTTTTCCTGATTTGTCTCCTTTGAAGAAGGAGAATTGGTTCCCAAATCAGTTTTTATTGCTCTGCTCTGGCTTTTGCATGAAGCCTAAAAACCAAACCTTGCTGGTGTTTTCATATTAAGAGGTCATGGATTTTTCTGAGAATTACTCCTTCATGGCAAGATGCAGTGATTTGTTTCTTTTATGTTGAATGTTAAATTTTACTATGGATTATAGCCAGAGTTAAATTTAGTCAGTCTCACAGTTTGAAATGCATTTTAACCTTCAGCATTCATATTAGCTGAATAACAAGAGTTCAAGAATCCAGTGTTTCTTCAAGAGATGCTTGGAGTGCTAGGCACTGATGATAAAGCAACACTGACTATGCCATTGAAGCTGTGAAGCTTTCTACTGGGGTACACCAAATTGAACGTAACATCAAAACAGTTATATAACTAAATTTTTGACATGAAAAAAGTTTGCATAGGAAGAAGAGAGATTTATCCTTAGAGACATTTATATTTGTAATATTTTGGGATACTTTCTTGGCTTTATGTAGAATTTAGTCAAAATTAATGTAATTTTAATGTAATAAAATATGGTGCTGGAATATTTTGGTTTGGATTTAGGTGCTATCGTGGTAGGAAGTACTTACAATATATTGTGACAGATTATTGTTGCATAATGTTTTAGATATGTAGCTCATCCTGAGATATTTTCTTTTCCTAATTATGGGAAATTGTAATGTCTCTGTTTCAACTTGTTTTACGAAATGTGAAATGAACATGAAGTATAATTTTTATCTTTGTGGGAAAGTAAGGGTTTTTTGCATGATGTTTGTATGCAGAACCTTAAATTCAATACAAATTACTTCATTCAAATAGTTGCTATTAGTTTCCCCTCAGTGAAAATACACTTCTAGAGAACAGAGGAACCCCTTTTAGTACTTTTTTCTCTCAGGTTTGTATTCATGATTTAATGAGGGAAATAAAAGTTATAACAATAATAGATCTCAAATGTATGCTTTAGATCTGATATGTATGTGTCCAGACATCTGCAAATAACCACATTTAAGCTGACTTTTATTTCTTTTTCCTAAACCCATTTGAGGAACAATTCACATAGAATAACAACAGCAGATTTCATATTTAGGAAAAATGCACTTTCAATTTAGTTTATAATGATGCTTTAGGAAAAGCTCATGTTATTAAACGAGTGAGTTTGATTTCTTTTCTGACTGCAATTTTCAATTAAGAATAAAGTGTTCTATTCATATATCAAAGGAGAGGGAAGTAAGGGAAGATTTTTACATTAGCAAATAATAAATGCAAGTAAGCACTTACAAGAAAACAGTGTATTGTACCTGTATGCAAGTTATTTTCTAGATTGAAATAAACATAGCTACCTTGATTAAAGATGCACTTGAAATGCCGCCTGTCACAAAAATTTTTGAGTTCTGTTTTTCTTAAATAGTTTGAAAGTGTGCGTATGATAACAAAGTAATAAACATTTTGACTGGACTTACACTAGTCAGTAAAAAGATTGTATCTTTTATACAGAAGAAACTGTCTGAACACTTTATTATTTTTCAGATACCTGTATTCCTGCTTTTGAATGTTTTGGTCTATTGATAGGTCATAAAACAAAAATTCATTCTAGTATTAAAAAGTTAAGTTGCATTGTATCCATTATAGTATCTGTATCATAGTATTTGCCCCTTTTCTGAACCTCTCCTGTGCCTTCACAGACAGGTAGAAAGATTGTAATGTGGGAAAGTAAGAGAGGGACCTCTGTTCAGAGTCCCTGGATGTGTGTATATCTCAGTATAAAGGAAATCTGTATGAATTCTAAGTGTGAATTTAATGAATGTAGAAAGAAAGTTGTATTGTAAGTGCTCGCACCTCCAAACTGTAGAGTTTGTTGGAGTTTTCTTTTTTGGTTGGTTTTGGTTTTGTTTGTGTTCTTTTGGTTTTTCTCCTGGATCAGGCTTATTGTAGAGGCTAGAGGATTAAATTTTAATTCCTGGCTGGAGTCTAGGAACAAAAATACAGACAGAACATCACGGGCAGAAAGACCTAAAGAAGCAACCTTACAAAAGTGATGTATTGTCTTCTCAATTACAATCATTTAAATATTAACAATTAAAGTTCATTGAAAAGCTGAGTATGAAAGCATAAGTAAATCCTTAGTTGAATTGAAAGGTATATTCTCCTACTCCTTCAGAAGGGGGAAAATTTTGGATGGATTATTTTTGCAGAATTTCTGCTTTAAAAATCACTTTTTGCTTTAATCAGCACTTGTCCCTGACAAGCTATTCACTGTGACAAGTGTCAGCTGAGAGCAAGCACTTTTTACTTCCTCTCCTAACGTGCCAAGCTGTCCAAACAACTATGATCTGTAGATGTAAGACTTACACTGTTTGTAAGTTTCCATTTTAAATCCTAACCAGTAAACTGTGAATACTCCCACAAAAGTTCTTAAAACTGAGAACTGAAATACTCACTCAGAAATGCACTGTGTTGAATCAGGAGTAGTAGGATTCCTCAGAATAAGAATGGAAGAAAAAAATTGCACATAATTTGTAAGACAGCCTCTGAAAAATACTGTTAATCTATCCTGCTTAGCAGAAAAGTGATTAAAATCCCATAATATGTGATCTTACCTCTTTTTGTAAATTGCTCTTGTAAAATATCTTCTATTTGCTTCCTATGAAGGCAAGTTTCATGGACTTGCATCAGGCAGAGGCACCCTGCCTGTCTATCCAAACATCACAATATTCTACTCAAACCTCTTTCACAACATGCAGTGACCTATTGTTCGTTTTATGGCTTTCAGCTCCTGGGAGGAGTAGGTTAGAGTTCATCACAGAGGGATGTTCTGTGAAAGTGGTAACATTGATTTAGATAATTGCAATTTATTGCTTTTAAGGCTACCGTTCAGACTTTTATGCACTTTGC
Source organism: Corvus cornix cornix (assembly GCF_000738735.6). Taxonomy (NCBI): domain Eukaryota; kingdom Metazoa; phylum Chordata; class Aves; order Passeriformes; family Corvidae; genus Corvus; species Corvus cornix. Next base: position 44,252,460 of record NC_046334.1, read on the forward strand.
TAGATCAGAAACAACTAGTGACAAAAGCTGTAACTTTTCCTCTGATTGCAGTGCACAAGAGCTGTTCCTCTTCAGTTTTTGTAGAGAAGTCTTGTCATCTTCCAGATATGCTTTGCTAGGACAGTAGGTAAAACTTGAAAGGATTCATTACAGAGGGTAGAATCTTGTTATCTTTATTATAGTTCTGTTTAAATGATGCATGGTAATTAAATAGAAGGAATGATAAATTAATAAGACTAGATATCATTTGCAAACAAATCTTATATGGAAATGGGACTTCCTGTTCTACAAAACATGGAAATTGTTGTTTGAACATGTCAGTGAGCTTGTTTCAATCCTAAACAGTATTCTCCAGAAGCAGATATCAATGGACTATTTCAGCATTCCTCTGTAAATCACATGTACGAACATGGAGCCAGAAGGTTTAAGCAGTGCTGAAAATTAGCTGAATCTACATCTTATTCTTTTCAACATGTACAGTAAAAAACTACAGAGATTTATCTTCCTCAACTACTTCATTACAATTTTGTTTCATTAACTTGAAAATATAAATTAGCAAATATTTTCTTGGCCAGGAAATCCCAAAAATTAATGAATTTACTTACTCAGAAATGATAATCATATCTTCCCACTATATAAGTAAAAACCTGTTTCTTGTGTGACTTTAAGAAATGTTGCTATGCTTAAGTGGATAAAATAGATAAAGGTGTTGGTTTTTATGTTATTATACAGGAATTGTAAGAACATAGTGTAAACTGGTTTTTTTTGCTTAAGAGTAGAATCTATTTTAAGGATTTTGTACTTGATCTAAAAATAAGCTGTCATGAATAGAAAATCGTACCTGCTTTATCATGTGTGAGAATTGGAATCCAGCTACTTCATTATTTCTTTTACAAGATTTTCTTTCAATTTTGAAGCTCTGCGGTCACCTCTTTCTTCAGGGAATGCATACTAAATATTTTTCTACAAGATTTACATAAATAACAGATTTCATTCAGTGGTTAATAAATTAACTAATTGGTTTTTGTTTTTATAGAGTTCTGTGTGCTTTTGGTAAAACAAATGATCTTTTAGGAATAATTTAGTCAACATAGTAAAGGCTTTAGATATTTTGAAAGAAAGCACACCACTGAGGAGAGGGTCTATAAATCTAATATGGCAGAATCCTAAATCTTTGCATTGCCTTGTAATTTTTATTTCTCATGCATCTCTTGGCAAAAAGACTATCTTTTTGGAACCTTAATAATGGAAACAAAAAGTGATTGTGCATATGTATGATACTCAAAAAAAATTTATAACTTCTAAATACATTCTTCGGACAAATGTTTTATCTATATACTCCCTGTCAAATATTCCTACAGTAGGATCATGTATTCAGATAACTTATTATATTATTCTACATATAACTAATTATCATGCATGGACTTTTTTTTGTGCTTGACAATCCCTAGAGTATCTGTGCAGAGGCTGTGTTTTCTAGCCAGCCCCTCATGGCACTTTGGCCCTTATTTACTATTTTGAATAAAGAGATATTTTAAGCTATATTTATTTGCACACAGTATTGTATGAACTGCAAGGGAATTTTCCCCAAACTTTACTGGGATTGCCTACCACTTGTTTGCAGTTTGCAACTCCCAGTACACATGTAGGCTATTTATTTTCCTGTCAAGATGTATATTTCTCTTCTCTCTCCACCTTCTTTCTCCCTTCTCCCCACACACTTGATCCCAGCGTTTTGGAACCAAGATTTGAGTGGTAATAGTAAATTGTCACAGTTAAAAAAAAAGATCATTTTGGCTAGAACTTAAAAAAAAATAATTGAAATTTGAAGAGGAAAACCTCTGAAAATAATTGGGATTGCATAAAATAACGTTTGGTGTTTGGGTGATTGTACCATTAATCTGAATCTTACATTTGTGAGTGAATATTTGTGGATTTGTATATATTCAAAATATTACACTGTATGAACATGAAAGATGAGTTGATATGGTATTAGTAATACAGGATAAAGAGGTTTTAGAGAGATGTCAAGCCAACTATTAAGGAAGATTAACTGTTATGATTAAATGTGACATTCAAATATATATTTAGATGAAGTCATTATTAAGACAGTCAAATAACCTTAATTCTGATCTTTTTTTAGTACTATTCACTAGCACCATAATCATAGTTGTGAGATTGCAGTATTTCTGCAGGTTAGATTAAAACAATTTCAAAAAGTGTCTTTGTTTCCTTATATGCTTCTTACCTATTTTGGCAGATATTTCTGGTGTGATATGTTATTAATTTTCTGTATCCACTGTAGAGATGTTTTTGAGGCTTACAGCCTTCTTTTGCTCAAGCTCCTGGTGTTTCTAAAGGCTTTTTAAAAAATATATATATGACAGGGTGGTAATCTGCTTTATAAGAATTATATTTTTTTATTAATTAAGTTGTCCATGATAGAGAATTCATTTTAAGTTATAACTGTCTATCCTAAATATTTATTTTAGAAGCATAATCTTTTAAAGCATTTTTGAAAGCTATATTTTTTGTATATACAGTTTGTATTCTAATGCATGTTATGGTTAATAATTTATAAAAAATCACTTAGAATTGAAAACAGATTGTAGATTTTTATAAAAACAATTTACTCAAAAGTGATTTTATAGAAAATATAAATATTTTGGTTAATCTAAAAGTTTTAACAGGTTCATTTAGAAAGCAAGGCCATATTTTGGAGACATCAGAATTTAAATCTATTCCTAAATGCTTAGTTGACCCACCTCTAGATTATTCCTTAGTTAAGTTATAAGAAAATAATATAGGAAAGAGTAAAGGATGCTGTCAAATGGCTGCAGGTTTGTAGAAGATATTGCAGAGGATTACTGAATTTTTCATCTGTGAGAATTCAAGGCTTGGATCTGAGTACTTAAATATTTGTGAATAAAGCGTGGGCCAGTTTGTAATTAGTATTAATTCCAGCTGTGAGGATTGAAAAGCAGAAGGATAATATTAGTCAGCAATTGTAAGAAAATGAGAAGCAGTATTAACATGAGTTTTGCCTACTGTCTGCATATAAATTATTCTGGAGTTCTCGCAATAAATATAATCCCAGGTAGTAGAGAATTAGTGCTAAAAGTTAAGCAAAATAGGTGGTGCTGAAATGTCTTGTTATGGAAGATATTTTTCTAGATAAATGGTATTAGTGAAATAAAGTAATAAAATCTTTTTAACCATTCTGATAACAAAATAATATCTTTAAGGATTTAAGAGTTAGGAAATATTAGAAATAATTCTAGCCGTATATAACTTATATCACATCTTTTCCCCTTGCATTTATGTTTAATATGTTATTCTGTAAGTACATAGTATTTCCATGGAAACTTGTTTGGTTTTTTATTTTTTTGAAACTCTCACTTTATGGGATGTGTAAAGTTCAGAGAGTAAGTGCTAATTATGTTTTTTTTCTTTTGATTACTCTGTACTTGACTGATTCCTCATTTATTTGTAAGTATTGTGTTATGCTCTAAATATAGAATTCTTATTTTTCCTTACCTTTCTTTAATAACAATTATCTTTATGGTTCCCAAAAGATTCACAATCCTAAGTTTATTTTTGTAGCATCATGAAAGGGGAAATTCCCATTTCCATCCTTACTCTTATAGTGAGAGTATGAGTGGTGGATTTTAAGTCTGAAGTATTAACTAAAGATGAATATTCGTTCAGGAACAGTGAATATTTACAAACAGTTATCAGCATGTAATTTCAGTATGTTCAAGCACAGCTCCTTTGACTTTAGTTCCAGGTAGAGCATTTCCCCACATTAGATCCTTCGGTCTAATTCAAATTCTCTTGTTTTTTTTTGTGGAAAGATACCAGTATTAGTGTCTGACATCCCAAAAGTTTTGCTTGAACATTCACTAAAGTATTTTGGTTTGTTTCTTCTCCTGAAATGCAGAAATAAAAGGAAGTATAGAAACAAAAAATTCAGTACTTGCTGCAGTACAGAAAGGGTTATAAACTGACTCGGTGGTAACTAAAGTAACCAATTCTTCCAAGACACTGAATTTAACAGTGTTCAGCATGTGGTTTTATGTGCGTATGTTTTACATGTTAATTTGAAAAATTCCATTTTAAAAGTAGGCTAATGAAGAGACTTGAGCTTTTTCAGTGCTTGATATAGGTGACATGACATACACATATCAGTCGTAGATGAGTCATCTGACTTGAAAGAAAATAACACAACACTTGGAAAGAAACAGTTGCAGAACTACTTAATATTCCTTGATTTTTGTTTTGAAGTTTTGCTTTGATGTATATTCAGGCCTGTGAGAAATGTTGCCAGCTAATGCTTGTACTAGCTTTTCCTGTAATTTGCATCGTAAATTGAATCATAGACTTACTCGGAGTGGGAGGGAGGTCCTCTTGTCCAACCCCTTGCTCACAGAAGGTCCAGTTAGATCTGACTCTGTAGGTCCTAGTCCCCATCAAATTTCAAATGTTTATAAGGACTCTAATTCTCCATTATTTGACCGTTCTCCTGTCAAATTTTTTCTCCTTGTAACTAGTCAGATTTTCCTGTCTTGTATTTTATATCTATAGTCCATTGACTTTGCTCTGTGAACATCTGAAAACTAGTGAGCTTGACACTTACTTGAATTCAGCAAAGGGAAACAGGAAATTGTAGAATCATAGAATCCTTTAGGATAGAGATGACAGCTAAGGTCGTAGGCTCCAACTGTCCACCATTAATCATGTCCCTCAGTGCTATATATACATGCTTCATCTGAACTGCTTCACACATCCACTACAGATGAACTCTACCTCCTCTTTAATAACTTGACTGTCTTACTGTAAGGTTAGCTTAGAGTAGTTTACACATACATGTTGATGCAATAGGTCGTTTCATCAGTTAAAGATATCTCTTGCTCCAAGAAAGATATCAAGCATTAATAAGAGAAGCTAAAACTCTATAGTGAAAGTGTTTTTATTGAGAAAACTATATCAGTTCAACAAGCTTGGCTCATCATTATCATCACATGAGTAACAGATAAAAGATAGTCAGCATAGGATGGATAAAACTTAGGTCAAAAATAACAGTTCAGAGGGATAGAACACCTCTCCTGTGAGGAAAGATTAACAGAGTTGGAGTTCTTCTTCCTGGAGAAGAGGATGCGGCAGAAAGATTTAATTTCAGCTTTTCAGTACTAAAGAGTTCTTATAAGAAAGATGGAGACCCTGTAGAGGTAAGACCAGGGATAATGGTCTTGAACTACAAGAGGGTTGATTTAGGTTGAACTTAAGGAAGACATTTTTTACTGTAATGGTATTGAGGCACTGGAACAGGTTGTCCAGAGAAATTGGGGGTGTCCTATCCCTGGAAGTGTTCAAAGTTCAAAGTGAGTGGGACTTTGATCAATGTGGTCTAGTGAAGAATATCCCAGTCTGTGGCAGGGCCGGGTGGACTAGATGATTGTTAAAAGTCCCTTCCAGCCCAAACCATTCTATAATTTTTTTTGTTGTTGTTGCACTTTGCAGTGTTCTTTCTATTGAAGACACCTGGTAATGCTAAAAGCCTCTTGTTTTGATTGAAAGCTGGAATCCCTCTTTTTGGCACAGGGTATGAAACACCACTTGAGTATTACTCTATTCAGAAGAGAATCTTAAGATCTGCATTTATTTGCTATCATCAAAAGAAAGATATAGAGGTAAAAAAAGTAAAATTCTTATGAAATTTCATGTTATTTCTAACCCATTGAAAAAATTGGAAACCATTCTAAAGGGTATGGCCTGTCTGTTACTTTTATATAACACAAATATGTATATTTTTTTATGTTTATAATTGAAATCTTAAGCTAATTATTGACATAGCAGTCAGTCACTGGAATAGATCAATGAGAAGACAGTTTTCATTCACTGTACTCTTGCTGTGGGGTTTTGTTTCAGTTTTAAAAAGTGCTGTGTGAATGGAGAGACTGTATTTTCTGCTTTGTTTTGACCAGAGTATTAGCTGGTCCCTGGATTTTTTTTCCTTCTTTAGGCATGCCCTGTACATTTTCTCTAAAGTGACTGCTTCTGAGATTGAAAAAGTTACCTGTATTAGTCATAAAAGACCTCCCTGGTGGTAAGAAAATGAGGAAAGATTAAGCACAACCTTGACTGCATTGCTCATCACTTCATCCTTCTGCTTAATAAAACACAAACGAAATAGAAGAGCAAAGATCCCATAATAATTTAGAAGTAGAGCACTGGTTGAATTCTTTGCCAAATATGCCAAACCTTTAGCTTTTATATAATTCCCTGTGATTGATATTAGATCCTTTTGTGTGTTACCTGCCAGCTGGAATGAAATCTGGCATACAAAAAGTGGTGGTTTGACATTAATGCAGCTTCAGAGAAATTAGATTTTCTGTAGAGTTTTAGTAGCACTGAAGATAAGTACAAAGGGTTATAAGCAGTGTAATGATCTTTGAATCTGCAGCTTCATCCTATCCTGTATCCCAGAAGGCTAATATAATTTCACAGGAAAAGGTACCAAGATACATCACTTATCTTTCTCCTCCATGCATATGCTATCAACTCTGATGTAATACATTAACATTATAATGAAAAGAATTTGTCAATCAGGAAGTAGATAGAAGCAGATTTTGGAGGCAGAAAGGAAGGAAGAGAAGGAGAAATACAATCATGTTGATGCAGAGATTTTTTACAAATTCTGACATGCATTTAATTTATTAAAATCTCTGCTTTGAAGTATAAATAAAAAGCACATATTCTGTCATTGATGTTATCATATTGATTTTGTTAGCCTTTATTTGTGCATTACTATTGTGAAGACTTTTCTGTAAAGTAATTGCGGAATTTTGAGTTAATCAAGGTATTTCAATACAAATGTAAAAGGAAAAAAATCTCAATGGTTTTAAAAGCTGTGAATAGATTACAGCACTGGTATGAATTAATTGAAATGTAAATTTTCACTATGACAGAAATAACTTCAAAGTCACAGCAGCTCTTCTCATCCTCTTTATTCTACCATGTTTACTTTCTTTACTGGCCATGTTTAGGTTATTTAAGGAAATCTGTAGAGGTTCTAACTAGCTAAATATTATAATTAACAAAATTTTTCTCATTATTTTGTATTTTCAGGTAACATGCATTTGGAACAGGAATGAATACAGGTCAGGCAAAAAAATCTTTAATATCCCATCTAGGCAGTTTTTTATGTAATTGAAAGTTTAATATCAATGTGCCTATTTTCTCAATACAATACCTAAAAAATACCTATTTTGTCATCAATGTATCTGATCCAGAATCTGTTTCTTTGGTTTCACAGTTACTGGCTGTTTTTCATATTCAGTGTCTCTTTCACTGTCTAGTCACTTTGACTTCTAATTTTTTTTGCTTTAATGGCCAACAAAAGAAAACCCCTTTTTTTTGTCCCTAATGGTAGAAATCAGAACATGAAATCTTACTACTCTTTTTTTCTTGTGATTGTTTATAGATTTCTGTTTTAAATTTTGTTCTGTATTATGTGAAATTCCAGTGAGCACTGGCTGCACAAAACCTAGAAAGTACTCCTTGTTCTGAACTTGCAAACATCATAAAACTGTTAAGGGTTTTTTTTTCCATAAATTCTGACTGAAATCCATGATTTCTTAGGAGCTATCAGAAAGAGGTAAATTCGAGGATATTTGCTTGAATTTGGGCTGTGCGAGTTCTGCCCATCCATATAAAAATTTGTTCTCTCTACAGAACTAATTTTGAGAAAGTGCCAAGAATCTGTATCTTCTCAGTGATCAGTAGAAATATTCAGTAAAAGAAGTCTCTAAAACTGAGAAACAGTTTTCTTGGAAGAAGGTAATTGAATGATTTCCTTCTGCTTGTTAGGTAGATTTTTAGTTCCATTTTAATATGAAGGTACAGATAGAATATAAATAAACCAGTTTGGTTTATAAATTTAAAAAGGAATGATTACATTTGATTTTGCATAATGGAAACGGGAGCATTTGTATCACGCTTTGGTACTAGCCACTTTGAGAGCCCCTGTGTATGCCAGTTATTTTCTTGGTGGTAAAATGGAAGTTCTGCCATAATTATTTTTCTTTCATTTATGGAATTACATATACTGAAGTATAATTTAACTGTGATAAATTATTGTTATTGTTATCTCAGAGACTCTTTGGAAGCTAAAGACCAGAGTCCTATGTCAGTATTTAAAATAAACAAGAAACTTTAAGTAAGTCTGCTTACTTTGATGTATGTAAAATACGGTCAGTGCTTATAGACTGTGACATTTTAAGTCAGATTTTGTTTTCAGAATAAGAAATATTTATAATCCATGATTTGTAGGATATGAGGTCAATGAGAATCTGCAATGATTTCTGTTGTCTTTGGGTCAGGCTCCCTAGATCTTGGAAATCATTACTTAGAATCTTTGCCAGATATATTTCTGAGTAGTTGAAAGCAATATCTGTACCTAGATCAACAAACTTTGCATAAACATAAAGCTTTAATTTTGAAATTTTACGGTTAGGATGATTAATGAATTGCAAAAATGCCTTCAGGGAAAAGATGTCCTACATTAGTGGAGAGAGAGTCAGACAAGACGTCTGTTTAGCTTAAAGCACTACCTGTCTCGAAAGGCAAGACTGTTACTTTTCGAGTACTATTCTACATGTCAAAACCATTGAAGTCTACAAACTAACTGTAGCCAAGTGAGGCTGTCAACTGATTTTGAAATTATATTTTAAGTAAAATTACATCTAATTGTGTGCACATATATCTGTGAAACTGCAGCTTTTTGAAGTGATAATAGATCCTTATTTCTGAAAATTAATCATAGGGATCTTTTTCATCAGTCCATGAACATGATGCTTTTAAGTTTCTCTGATTCATTTTCATACACATACAGTCTTATAAATAATAGAAAACATGTAATAAAAATAATCCTCTACAGAAATTGCTTTCCACTTACCATATTTTTGTTGTGTTTCTAGATTGTTTCTGCCCCTATTTACTTATTCTTGTAATTACACAAATAACTTTTTGTTATTTAGAAATTATTTGGATTAAAATATTTGTTTAGCACTTATTACAAAATTACTGAGGCCAATTGCATTGCTCCGAGTTCTAGTGGATTGCTTGGAAATGTGCCAATATGAATAAATATCCTTTAAGTAAAATTTATGGAGGTTAATGAGATGAACTACCCTTCTTTAATGCTCTGGCCTGAATTCCTTAATGTCTTCCACAAGCCTCAGTTTCAAGACAATGAATTTTAGAAATGTTACAATTATTTCAATTAATAAAACATAGTATTGATCCTGAGAGAACAGTTTTGCCTTAGGTATGCTTCTGAAATACCAACTAGTCATACATAGCTTAAATATTTTGGGAAGCAGAGCATTCTGTTAGCTGTGGAAGCTGTCTAAATGTTTAGTTCATGAACTGGTAGATTTTAACTTATTTATTGTTTGAAAATACATGTTTCACTTTTAATTCATATCCTAATAAATGTATCTGCAAATAATCACCATTTTAAAATAAAGATACTCATTATACAAGCCATATATTAGGTATTTTGTTTAAAAAATGTTTGCTCCTAACAAGTATTTTCATGTTTTGGTGGTTTTGAAAGCATTTAAACATTTTTTTTCTACTAACACCAAAGATTATTTTTGTACTGTTTGTTAGATGGATTATACCTTTAATTTGGTAAGTGCAAAACATTTAGGAACACATTTGTAGATATTATTATCTGAAGAGCTGTTGTGCAAGACTGTACTACCTGACTTTGTGTGTACACTACAAAGATAAACTATTTTTAATCTATTAATGACTGAGTGAATTTTTCAGCAACAACAGTTTCAAGGCTGACCATGTAAATGACTTGAATTAATATTGTAATTCAAAGACACAATGGTCATAATTTTCATGCAAACAATTATGATTGTCTAGACAATATTTCTTTTACAAGATTGTTTAGTACTTTATCATAATCATACAATCATTAAGATTTGAAAAGCCTGTAAGATCATCAAGTCTGACTGTCAACCTAGCACCATCACCATGTTCACCACTTAAGCATGTCCTTAAGTACTATATCCATGTGGTTATTTAACACTACCAGGGATGGTCATTCTACCACTTCCCGGGGCAGTCTGTTCCAATGCTTTTAAACACTTTCCAAATTTTTGTTTCCCCTAATATCTAATTTAAATCTCCCCTGGAAGAACCTGAGGCTATTTACTGTCATCCTGCCACTTGTTACCTGGGAGAAGAGACTGACACCCTCTCACTCCAACCTCCTTTTAGGTAGCTGTAGAGAGTGATAAAGTCCCTCCTGATCCTCCTTTTCTCCAGACTAAGAAACCCCAGCTGATAAACAAACCTCAGTTACTCCTCATAGTGTGAGGTGGAAGATTTGGTATCTATCTTACTGCTTTTTCGCTGGAGAGTGATGGTTTTCATTATGCAGGGATCATGTACAAGCACTCTTTTTAACTATATGTTCTGTGAAGCTAAATTTTTCAATTTTTAATTTTAGCTACTTGGAACATTCTAAAGGTTGTGGGTTTATTGGTGGTAACATAACTTATTGATGGCTAGGAAAACTTCATTATCACTGTACAGAGCCTTTTATTGGTGTTTTGCAAATAAAAATGGTGACCTTAGTTATATTTGAGAGCTGGAAACAAAACTTGTCTTTTTTACTTGGTTAGACTGATTCTTTGGGTACAACATAAACTATGGCTCTCGAGCAAGACCTTCTATGTGAACTGTCATAATATTCCAAGAGGGAGTTGTTGGTTCTTTTTTCATTCTTGTAGTTGAAACCAAATACACAACTTCAAAAATACCAAAAGAAATTATTTTCTTAGAACTTCAGCACTTAGGAATTACCATGTTTCCTTTAACTACCAGCTGTAATGTTAACACTGCTGCTTTGAAATGTTTCCTTTTGGGACTATGAAATCCCTAGAGCTTTCTACAGACTGTTAAACTACAGCATTACTCTGAAGATGTTTTGCATCATTTCGCAGAATATAAAATGTGTGTCTACTCCTTGTTCTCTAGAGTAGGTACCTCTCTGGTTTGACATATTATGGGCTTTTCTGTCACTGATGAATGACAGTTATACAGGAACTCCTTTTCATAGAAGTTGTAAAATAAAATGTCTGCCTTTAAATTTATAGAGAAAAAAAAATATCAAGGAAAGGGGGAGTAATGTGAAGTCATGTAACAAAGAGATGATTGCAAAAATGTGAGGATTTTTTTCTTCTGTTGATTTTCTTCTTCTAAAAGAAGCATGCTAACAAATGCTGTAAGGATAAGGTTTCCTCTAGACAGGATCTCTTTCCTTCTGAAAGAGACCTTGAAACTACATTAATTAGGTGATCTATTGTTAATTGATGAATGGAAACTGAGTACGCTTGAATTCTGTTTGGGTTTAATTGTCCATTTCTTTGTTTAATTGGTTTTGTTTGGTTTTTTTTTTTTTTTTTTTTTTTTTTTGTGGTCAAAGGAGAATTGTGGAATTAGTGGCTATCACATTGCTTAAAATGTCAGCTTTTTTTAGTAATCCCTGAACATAAATAGTGGGTGGCCAAATTGCTGGGGTTTGAATGTTACAGTCCTTTTTTTCTCAGTTTGCTCAAGGGCTTTATTTGCTCCTTTAGGCTTTCACAGGCAAACTTAAAGTCTGTTCTATTGCTTTGAAAGGACTGTCTTATAATTTAGAAATCTATTTTTGTGACTAAACCATTGAGGAACAAAAATATAGACTTCAGCTGAAGAAATGTAAGTGCATCTGGAGGTCTGTGAAGATGCTTTTTATTTCTCCTTTTCCATTGTATGTTTTTTTCACGTTTGTTTGATTGCCATATTTATATCAAAATCACTATTAATCTTAGGATAATTTAATTAAGCATTTTTTTTAGTAGTGACTGGTATCCTGAGAGGATTAATAATTATGGATTAGATTTTGTATACTCTTTAAAAGTGCTGCATTAAAAAAGGACCAGTGGGGATTTTGAACAAGCTGTCACTTAGATAGAACCACTGAGTAAGAAAATAAAACAAGTCAACTGAAGAAAAAAAGCCATCATAATGTTTCTGAACATTTTGAAAGGTTTGTTTGTTTTGCTTGCATTTCTTGATAGTTTTTTCCTCCTGCTACCTTAATCACGTGTGAACTGCTGAACCAATTTTGAAATAATCTTTGTATACAAGAGCAACTCTGATAAGAAAACAGTGGAAACAGTGGTGATTCTACAGAAAAATTACACAGCTGTGGTGTAGAAATTGTTTTCACTGTGTATCAAAAAACCCAGAATAAAATTTCTTGGATCTGCTGACTTCTAACTCCTGTCCTTTAACTAATATCTTTCTTTGTCTTGAAACTACAAAAAGATAGTTCTTCTTTATCAGTGTTATGGTCCCTCTCAATCTTTTTAAACCTAGTCTGCTTGGCTTTTCTTCTAATTAGTGAAAAACAGGTCCTTTATAGTGTTAAAGGTAAACATCTATTCAGAATTGCCTGCTATTTGTGATCCACCAGTGGGTGCTAAAGATGGGGGTAAGCAGCCACTGTGCCCCACTGCAACAGAACCCTCTTCAGCTTTTCCTGGTTTATTTTACACTTAAAAATATTATGTACTATTTCTGGCAAATTAAAATAGTCCTTTTTTGTACTAAAAAATCATATATGACAAACATGATGGGGTGGATAAAATCTGTTGACAATGTCTGACTGCACAAAATAATGAAGTGAAATTTATGATAAGCAAAATAGTTTTCAAGACATTCAGCATAGTTGTGCTGATCCTCCTCACTATGATCAGTGGTCTGAAATCTTTTGTCACAAAGATGATTGAGGAACCTGCCTATTTGTAATGTAACAAAGCAGTGACACGCTGAATATATTTAAACAGCCTTTCCAGAGCAGGAGGCTTTCTCATATGGGAGAAACTTCTGATGAGGATGCTAATAGGAAGATGGGTTTAGTAACGTGTAAACAGTACCCAGAACAGTACTCCCAGAAAGGGAGTAGTCTTTCCAAGAAAGGAAAAAGTGAATTTAGGCTTACAGCCATTTACCAAGAGTTGACTGTGCTAATCATTCAATGGACATTCTCAGCTGAGGTACAACACAAGTGGTCCTGAGTAGCAGTTGTGATAATGATAAATGGTAAGAAAGTGATTGGATTGACAAATAAGATGAGCTATACCTACTCAGATAAGAAATATAATAACAGTGAAATTTTTTCCCAAACTGAAATCTGTTTTAAATTCTCTCTGGCTGAATGGTTAATAAGACATCAATAATGCAATATTTATGGACTGTTGTCCATAAAGAGCTGAAATCCAGGAAGAGACTATAGACTCTCAAGCAGCACTACATGTGCTGTTTTTGGAACATCTGAGAGGCAATAGAATTGGGGATTGTAAGGACTGAGGGTAAGAAGAGTAAGATCTCTGAAACTAGAAAAGGAACAGGAAGAGAGAAAAAAGGATGAAGTTTTTATTATTGTCTCCCGTTTTTTAACACATTAAGCCTGAGTACTTAAGTGAACAAAAAACAAAAGAAACAAAGGTACTAGGAACTTCAGAATGAAAGAAAAGACTTTGTGTGCTTCTGTTTTGTTATTACTACAACAAATAGTAACTGCAGTCATGGAGGGATCTGTTACTTTTCTAGGAGCTCTAGAATCTTTTAAGAGTGAGTCCTGGTGGTGTCTTTTGATATAAGATGGAGTTTTTATTCTAAATGTGAAAAAGGCAAGTTTCCTTGCCATGTTCTTCTGTCTTTTTGGAGGTGCTCACTTTATCAAAAATGCTGGTTGTCTTCTGATTGTATTCTTACTGCAAGCAAGGCTTTTAATTTATTTCTGCATTTCTTGTATATATAAGTACTGAACCTCTTAGAAGTACTGCAAAAAGATCTGTTGATTTAATTTTCCAGTCTCTCTAGGAGTTCAACTTAAATGATAATTTCTTGAACCTATTATCCTCTTCTTTTCTCCAACAATTAATATTACAATCCTTTTTGTCTCAATATTTTTACTTAGTTTTGATCTTTTTGTTACACATTTTAATAATATATAAGAACAATGGATGATAAGAGAAAATAAATATTGAACTTTCTTTTAGATCTTTATGTTAATTTGAGAGCTCACATGTAAAGGATGTTTTGAATGTATTCTGATAATGTAGTAGTCACAGGCAATAGAATAATTTCTGTAGTTAAACCCAGCACTCTTAGGGGTTTCATTAGATCTAATTATAACTAATTTATTTATATTCCCATGAAAATGACTTAATAGGCTAAAACCCATTTAATTGTACTTAGTTAATTACTTTTTGGTAAAAAGAAGCAACTGAGGGCCTGCAAAGAAGAATACCAGAGACATCAGTGACTGAGACTTTCTGAAATCATTAGTTGAAATCTTAACCTGACTTTTCCACTTATGAGTTAGTTCTTTTAGCATGTTTTGGAGCTGTATGTGTGCTATCTCCCCTCAGAAAACGAGCTGATATACCAGTCAAAGTTGTCTGTGTTTAAAAAGGCCGTGCTGACAGTATTTGTGGGAAGAGATTTTACAAAGTTTTATTCATTGTCAACTTAGCAAAGTCAATGAAGCTGCTGAACTTGGAACATGCCAAAGTTATACTTACTACTGCTACAACAGCCATACCCATCAGTATGACTTTTCTGGTAAAAATTGAGAAAACATTTTTTCCCCACAACATTCTTTTGCTAGAGAAAGATTAATAGGCCTATTGGTGTAATAGTTCTTAGTCATAAGGAGGATTTGTGTAATATTTGTTTAATGATACCCTCTGGTCACCACTCCTCCCACCCCCAAAAAAGAAAAAAAAAAATAAAAGAGAAATTGTAGTGACTTTTCATACAGTGAAAGATGCCTTTCTTGAGAGTTTTGAGTGTATTACTTAAAAGGTCTTTCAACCTTTCCATGCCTAAAAGAATAGATAGCTATTTTCATGTAGTCTTCAGTTGCAACTATGTTGAAGAAAATGGCATTTAAGTTGTGTGGGGTTTTTTTGCTTTAATTTTTTTAAAGAAATGGCTAGAACTGTTATTCTTCCTAATTCTATATACTTGCCACATAAATGAGTCTAAGAAAAGGTTACTTACAGAATTCTTTGCAGACTTGGTCAGGAAAAAATAGAACAAAAAGTATCTGTAGTCTACTGCACAGTTCTTCCTTGAAAAGCCTCTTTTCACAACAAAGTTCAAAACTAGTAAAAATCTGTTCAGAATTTTGGATATAGCAAGACTTTCTCAGCTGCACTTAACCAAAAGCAAGAGTATCAGCCTACAAAATACTAATTGTATGAAAACCATCTTGGTGTTTCCTTTTGTTCTAATGACCTGCAATTCTAATGACAAATATTTTTTGTAAAGTGTCTGGGCAGTATTCCTAAGGGCACACCTCTGTTTCTACTTTGTTTTTACAAAAATGAGGCTAAAAACCCGCTTGAAAATATTCCAAAGAAAGATGCAAATATGACCAAGATTTGTAAAAACCAAAAAAGAAAAGGGGTGAAGTTCCCCACATTTCACACTCAGGAGGATGCTTCATATACTTAAGGTATGGAAAGCTGGCACCCAGTGTTAAAAGGAAATTGTTTGATGACATGGAAAATTCAAACTGGCAAATTTGGAGTTAAACTGCCTGATAATGCAGCTAAAATTACAATAGAGCTTCTTTTGAGCAAAGATTGAATTGTTGGTGAGAACTAGGACTGTAATTCATGCTGTGCATTGAAATTTAAGACCTATTTTATTAAGGATAGTACAGTCGTGCAGGTGAGAAAGGGAAGACAGGAATTAAATCTAAATTACTATGGTCAGATTCTATAGAATTCTGCCTGTCTTTCTCTGAATAGGCAATAGCATTTTCAGCTAATGAAATAGAAAATCATGTTAGTTAATTAAGTTCACTTTACACTCTTTTAAAAAGAAATATGGAAATTTTCCTTTATCAGGATTGCAGTAGAACAAAATGACTTTTTTTTTTAAATGTCAAATATATCAGGAACCAGCTACTTTAAAAATGGATGCAATATTCAGCAGTAGATTATCAGACTGACTTCTCTATCTTTTTTTGCTTCATACTATCTGAAGGTAAGAAAGTAAACAGTGACTTATCTAGCTGTTGTACTCTTTCGTTTCAGAAAAATAGATGTTTCCTTGGCACGTTTGATGGTAGTGTTCCCTAAAATACTTAAACAAAAGGTTAAAACTATACGCTTGAATCTTGTGGGTTTATATTCTCATCAGTTGTAATAAAATGAAAGTTTCCTTAATAAATGCTGAGTTCCTTTTTTGTTTTTGTCTTCTCAATTTTTGTCATCATGTGTTGACATGCATTAATTTGTATAAATTAGTGAAGGTCTTGAGCTGTTAGAAATGAATGGCCACAAAGCCAAGAGGTGTCTTGTCATCTTTACAAATGTGCTTTAAGCTTTTAAGGTCAAAGGGTGTGCTCTTCACTCTAATTTTAAGGATTACACACCATAAATTAAAGGAATAGATAGCATGCTTTCAGGACTTCCACAATTCCCTTTCCTTCTCCTCTTTATTAAGCTGATAAAGGTGTATGTGTTTCCTGCTGCTAAAGCTGTTGAGTTTGTCTGTATTGTTGCACATGTGTGTGATTTTTGAATTTCTGATGAAAGGCCAGCTGTGGTCTGATCTCAGGACTATTTCTTGGAAGGTTTGGATCCTGCTTTAGCCATGAATCTTGGGTGAATGCTTTAGCCATAGATCTCCTATAATAAAGTACTTCAGTCTTGTTTTGATTTTGCTTATCACAGGATGATGTTCTTGAGGAGTGATTCAAAATACAGTTCCAGGACAGAGCAAGGGCTCTTCCAGCAGGTTATCAAGGAACAATGTTTAATATTTTTTATCAGTTAAGAATACGCTTCTTATCAGGAGAAAAAAATATTTTTTTAAAAAAACTAAATAAAAGCATTTCTGTTTTAGGCATATGCCCATAATATAAGTGTTTGGGGACCTACCAGCATAAGATGTAGCCATCCTATGTGCTCTTTACATGGTCCTGTTAATTAATAAAGACTTTTGCATCCATTGCACTGTGCTCTTACGCGTATTTTAAGAACAATAGGGAGGACTGATCTGTGGTACTTTGTACTATTCTGAATGTGTCCTCTAATGGCACAATTTCTGAGCACATTCCATAGTAATATCTCTGTGCCTAAGACAGCAGTTAAATTTATTAACCCACTAAGGCTGTTCTGTAGGACTATACCAGGCAAAGGGAGGCAGATAGCCTGAAGAGTTTCAGGTGTCATTGTAGAGATTCTGGGGAGAAAATAAAGGGTAGTAAGATATCAACTCTTCTCTTATACATAATAAATGCCTTGTATGAATAGAAGTCCTAAGAGCATCTTCTCTTTGGGTGGTTGAGGATTAGTTTTGGTTGGTTGGTTTAGTTTTTTCCTCTTTGTCAGATGTTAGCACTTCCACTAGTTCAGGTGTCATATTTTACCATTTGTAATGCTGCTCTCTCTGCAGTCTCTTTTCACTGATATGAGATCTAAGAATAAAGCAACTGACACTTATGTGCTCTTCCAGCTTTTGTATCATAGATCGGTTGTAGATTTTTTGGGGGGGTGACAGACATACTCTCTTCATGTTTCCTGCTTCTACTATAGTTTCTCTTTGTGTTGTTTTCAGTTGCAGAGAAGCAAAACATCATTTTCATGAAGTAACAGCACTTTTCCAGGTTTCAGATTGATTTTTTCTGTTTCTGAAAGTCCCCAGCATCATCAGTGTCAGTTTTTAACATCACCGGCTTTTTTTTTTCCACTTTTATGTTGAAGAAAATATCAGTAGGTGAAACCATGTGCTTCATTGATGCTATTCCATAACGTGAACTGCTAAATACATTTCTGAGCATTGCTCTGTCAAATTACATTTATTGTTCAACACAATTCTTTAATGCGAGTTCAACTATGGCTAGCTGACTAGTTAAAACACTTGTAGTAACATGGATGCCTGTACACAATAATAAGTGAGTCTAGCTAATTTGTAATACTACTTCTTAGGGATATGTGATTACTGTGGAGCAGCTAACCCTTGAAGGACCTCCTTTCCCATGTAGTCAGCATTTTTACATAGTTGCAATTTCATCCTTTATGGAAAATGTGTTGATCTTGGTATACAACTCATCTGTCACATGAGTATTTTTGAAAGATTGAGTCAAGCATTACTCTGTTTTAGACAAAATTAACCTGAACTGTAGTGTGACTGAGACCACTTTTAGAAGAAACTTCTTCTACCTATTAAACTAAAGTTACAGTGACCAGAAAGATAGTTTGCAGCACCTAATTCCATGCCCTAATGGAATTCAGGTAGTCCTCACCATTTCACATCATGGGGGTGGAGTTCAGAAAGAGCTGGACATGGGGACTTATGATGATAAAGACATAAAAATGTGATATTTTCTGCTAGATTGCCTTTCCAGTATCCACTGCATTTTGGGGCTGATAGGATATAAGGAAAGGAAGATTTTAGGTTCTAGTCATCTCAGGATTGTTTATGCCATTTAGTTCAAATGTTTTCAGATCAGATAAGTCAGCAGCATAAATTTCAGACTGAGATTTTGTACTAGTTTGAAAACAAACCAGTGGGAGGCACCAATTCAGAATAACAATTTAATGGGGAAATTAAAGAAAAGGAAAAAACATAAAAGAAAACACTGGTTCAAACTGACAGAGTCAAGATACAACCTGACTCCCTGTTAATCAGGGTGGTGGTAGCAGTCTGGTAGAATGGTGGCTGCAGTCCTCCTGAAGTAGTGATCCTGTAGAAAGGATCAGCTCTTCCTCAGAAAGTCCAGTGGTGGCTGTGTAGTTCCTGTCCTCTGGAAATCCAGTGGAAAGGGTGTCTCTGGTGTTCAGAGTCTCAGATTATATCCACGATGGGATGCTTGGTTCCTCCCTCTGGGTGGAGCATCTCACAATGGGGTAATGAGTCATGAGGCCAAGTGTTGATTAGGCTCATTAACAGAAGATAGTCTGGAGGGAGTTATCTCTGAGTCAGGCGGCAGGACAATGATGGGCCATTAACAGAAAGATAGTCTGGGGGGAGGAGGCAAGGAAACACTGCCCCACCAGATTTCAACAGCTCATGAAGATGGTAATAGAATACACTGCAACCCAGGACAGATTTAGACAAAGAAAAGGTAGCTATTATGATGGTGTTTGTTTTGAGGTTGGTTTTTTTTCAATTTGATTTCATTGTTTTTAATTTGACCATTTAGCAAATTTCCAGTAATCTTTAACTATGTGGCCATTCTGACTTCTTTAATGCTTCATTCAGTATTTTAAACAAGAGTTGGCATTGTTCAGCCTGGAGAAGAGAAGGTTCCAGGGAGACCTTGCAGCAGCCTTCCAGTACCTGCTGGCTACAAGGCTTTGTAGTCTTTAAGAATTTTTTGTGAGGGTATGTAGTAATAGGACAGTGAGAAATGGCTTTAAACTGAAAGAAAGTGGGATTAGACTAGATAGCAGGAAAAAGTTTTTTGCTGCAAGGGTGGTGAGGCACTGGAATAGGTTGCCCAGAGAAGCTGGGGATGCCACATACCTGGAAGTGTTGGATAGGGCAGCCTGGTCTAATGGGAGGGGTCCCTGTCTGTGGACAGGGACTGTAACTAAATAATTTTTAAGATCCCTTCCCCTTCCAACACAAACCATTCCATGATTTTATGACTTCAGTAGAAGATTAATTATTCAAGAGCTTTATGGTCAAGTAGATTGTGACATTTGTTTCCTCATAGTCAGTGTCAAAAATTCTCTTAGTAGAGATTTTTGTTTAAATAAATAATTGGGATTTTGACATAATCTGAGAGAATCTTAAATTTCTGATTACTTTCAGGGAAGATTCAGACTTGACATTAGGAAGCTTTTCTTTATCAAGTGGTTGGGCAAATACTAGAACAGGCTTCCTAGAGAAGTGGTTGATACCCCAATCCTGTCACTGTTATAAAAGCATTTGGAAAATGCTCTCAATAACAAACCTTTCATCATTGCTGAAGCAGCCAAGCAGTTGAACCAGATGATCATTAGAGGTCTGTTCCAACAGAAATATTCTGTTCTATTTATGCATTATTTGGGGGATTCTTACTTTCATTTAGATTTTTAGATCTAGCCTTCTTTTTTTAATATCAGCCACTCTCTTTTTCAGCTTTTTTACTCAAATATTCACCACAAGATATATTAATGAACCACTGTTGTTTATGGTAGCAGTGTCAGGAATAGAAGTATTGACATAGAACCACTGGTTTAGCCTTTCTTTTTTTTTTTTTTTTTTTACATTTTTCCTTTTTTCTTTTTCTTTTCCCATAAAGGGCTTTAAAGAGTCTTATGATTCTACTGAAGTAATTTATCCTATGTGCTTAGTGTTGTCATGATCCTTTTGATTCTATCCTTAGAAGTTTCTTTCTAATGCAGTCTTATGGTATTATTCATTCTTAGTTGGTCTGCTTATTCTGAACAAAAACACCAGGACAGAACACCCAGCCTTGTAAAGAGTGATGCAAGGCATGAATTTATAGCAAGTGAAACAAAAGAAAAGAAAACAAAGCACAGCCTTTAATTTATCACACATGATCCAGTAAGTGCGTCAAAGAAAAAGGAGGAGATTTTGTTTTCCTTTTTTTCAAATAGATTCCTTGAGAGAACCCAGGGACTCAATCTATTTGAATGAGGTTGGTTTATGGGGTAGCAAAATCATAATTTTGGAGGAAGCCTTGTATCAATAGGTATTTATGAGAGAAAAAAAATTGGTTTGGCAGTTAATAGGTTACTATCTTACAAAGATGGGAGGAAAGAAGGGGCAGTTACTACAAGAGTGGTATAAGAGGGTATCTTAATTTTGCATACTGTCAAGGGATACTAATGAGCCAGCAGCTGAGGTACCCTCTGTCATGGTTTCACCCCAGCTGACAACTCAGTCCCAGGGAACCACTGGTTCACTCTTCCAAAAGTGGGATGAGGAAGAATCAGAAGATTAAAAGAAAGAGAAAACTCATGAGTTGAAATAAAGATAGTTTAATAGATAAAGCAAAATTGTGCACATATGCAAAGCAAAACAAGACATTCATTCACCAATTCCCATGGGCAGGCAGGCGTTCAGCCATCTCCAGGAGAGGAGGGCCTCATCATGCATAATGATGACCTGGGGACACAAACGCCATCATTCCAAACATTCCCTCACCCCCCTTCCTCCTTCTTTCCCCAGCTGTATGTGCTGAGCATGATGCCAAATGTCGTGGAATATCCCTTCAGTTAGTGACAGTCAACAGTTCTGGCTGTGTCCCCTCACAGGTCCTTGTGCACTCCCAGTGTCCTCACTGGCAGGGTGAGGTGGCGAGCAGAAATGGCCTCGACTCTAAGTGCTGCTCAGTAGTAATGAAAATATCTATGCTATCAGCAGCAAAAATCTGAAATGCAACCCCACACCAGTGAGTATGAAGAACATTACCCCAGACATAATGAGCAGCATCTCACCTGACCTGCTGCAGTTTTCTGGCAGTGCAAGTGGAAGGGCAGACGCTTGTTTAGCCCACATTATTATCCATAAGGACAAATTCTGTTTAGTAGGATACACGCATGGTACACAATTACTGGGATGGCAGATAAGATAGTAAAAGTTCTTATTTCCTTTAGGGAAGTGTATATAACCAAAAATAGCATGTTTGTCACAAAATGAAGCAACTTGTCTTCCTACCTCGATCTGTGTAAAGTGCCAATCTCTGAAATAGTGTCTTGTAGTGCCAAGTGTTCATATATAAGCATTCATAACATTTATCAAATATCATAGTCGTTATAAGAGACACTGGAGGATTTTATGTATAGTTCTTTGGTTTAGGCTCGTTTGTTTGGGGTTTTGTTGGGGTTTTTTGTTATGCTTTGGAGAGACTTCTATCCATGGAACAGGTTTCCTGTGCCTGCAAAAAGAAAACAGAATATGCTAAGAAAGCTGTCAGCACTTCCGTCTGCAGTGGGTTTCTTGGTAAATTGTCATTTCTTTTAGTTTTTATAATGAAACTGTGGACCTTTAGTGTGCTTGGAAGTGAACTCTAAAGGTCAAATTTCATCTTCTGTTCTGATGAGTTACAAGTGCAGTGGAGTTCTGGAGTATTGCCTCCTTTAGATTAAATTTGGCCCAAAGCATGATGGAAGATAAGTTTGAATACCATATAACCAACAGCTGAGACTCAGCCTTTTCTGATTAAAATATAAAAGCATAGGTTTGGTTTTCATCAAAGCCCACTGCAATGTGTTCCACTCTAGATCAATTCAGACTAGCAAGAATGCCAAATGAAAATAGCCACAAAATATCTGTCAAGTAGAGTGACGAATGAAAAGCACAGAATGTGTTTTCAAAAGGTGAAAGCTTATTGACTGTGGATATGGTATCTGAATAAAAGCATAGAAATGCTTATATGGGAGCACATTTCCCCACAGTTCTGTGTGAAGTCATGATGTATGCTTGAACAGAGAAACTATTTGAGCTTGTTTGTCTTGCATTTACTGCAGTCTACCCTTGTCCTCTGACTAGACTTTCCAAGTGCTGTGCCAACAGTGTTCAGGTAATACTTGGAATTCTTAAAATAAATTTCAATTTTCCCAAAGTTGTGCCTAGATATTTTGATAAACCACATTATTTTCCCTAATGTTAAGCTGACAGGCAAAGAAGCAACAGGTAAAATTTGAATTGAGTAGGGATCCAAAAGAAAGCCAAAGGATGCTCAGTCTTGGCAATATGTAATTGTACACAGATAGATGAGAGCCCACACAGTTTGAATTTGGCTAATGGTCAGGAGACAAGAAAGTCTAACACAAGAGCAGACATCATTGCTGCTGATTCAGTCATGGGCCATCAAGCTCCTTGTGTAAGTCAGTTTGCATCAATTATTAGGTGAGGTCAAAACGAATATGTTTCTAGCACTCTTTACCTTTCCTGTCAGATGGTGTTTCTAGTTTTTTCAGATTAACTTTTTTACTTTAAACATTGTAAAAGGACCATTTCTTTTTCGCTAAGATCTAAAATATCTAGACAATATTACGTTATCCATCCATGTGTCTGCATTTTCAGTATGCATTTGGGTTCAGAAGACGTTACTGTCTTATAGTGAATATTTTGTGTATCATTTGCATAGAAATTTTTATAAGTCCTGTTTAATACATGCTACAGGAAAAAATACATGCAGTTAACAAAAAAAAAATTAGATTTCATTTCCTTTTTTTATATAAACAGAAGTGAGTTGGTCATTAGACCTTATATCTGTGTCCTTTAAAAATGCCATGTTAGAAGCTGCAGAATAAATACAGAATAAGGAATACAGGTATTTGTTTCCTCATTTTAGATGACAGGTTCAGGTTATTGTAGAAGCTTTTCTCTAGTACTTAACATATAAGCACTGAATTTATGAGTAATAAGATATATATATATATATATATATATGGGGATGCAGAGAAGGAAATCTCTTTAAATGCAAAAATTAGAAACTATCTGGATTATCATGAGTACCACCAAATAAAAGCAGAAATGAAAAATAAATCACACTTCCAGAGAGGGACATTGGTGATATGTGCATTTTACCCTGCAAATCCAAAGCAGGCTTTTATTTGCATCCTAGTTATTTAAGGTGTGAATAACATATATTCACATTTCTTGGGTTGAGAGCAGTGCTGTGCAGCTTGTTATCAAGCAGTATTCATTTTGCCTTAAATTGGTATTCCCAGTCCCTTCAGTGAGCTGAGAATCTTTTATTATTGATAAAGCAATCTTTTTGTGTATCTTGGAAGTACCCAGCTTTGCTATTTAATTATCTTCTAATTAAAAAAGTTTATTAGATTACACAGAGACAGTTAGTAAAAGGTGTATGTTGTAGATTAAAAAAATGAGTCAGATGTGAGTAGCATTTAACCTGGGTTTTTTTCTCTTTTTTTTTTTTTTTTTGAAAGTCACTAATCAAAAGAAAGGGCTCTGAAGTGTAGCATAACTTCAATAATGATGGCCCAAATGTGTATCAAACTTACAAGGCAATCATTATTTTTCAAGCTTACTTCTGAGATTGCTTCAGGAATAGGAAAACTTAATTAGTAAGCCCAAGTTCTACAAAATTCTGGTGATGGACTGTCACTGGAGAATACAGACATTTTTAATCATAATGTATATAAACATATTTTCAGGTTGTTTGTGTCCCTACCTTCCCATTCCTCCTGTTGCAACTGAATGTCCAGCAGGACCTGGGATACCAGAAGAAATGTTTTGTTTGTTTGTTTGTTTGTTGGTTTGGGGTTTGTTTTGTTTTGTTTTTTTGCTTCACTCTGGTTGCCACCAACCAGGAGAAAGACATATATCGAATTTATCCTTTATCTTAGAGAGTATTGCAACTGCAGTACTAGTGAGATTAATATTTTCTATATTAATTAAAGATTAGTACTTCCTAGTACATTTGGCACTAAAAAGTAATTAAATGTGCTGTTGGATCTTTTCACCAATTTGTTTGACTTTTTTTTACTGTGGAGTCACCCTCGCTTTCTTGCTGTCTATGTTGAGAAGCTGATCTACATCTGTGTACACATCGGGGGGCAATCATTATTTGAGAACACAAAGGAGGTAGGTGTCAGGTTTTGCCAGATACTATTATGATGTTGCACATCCTGATGAGCCCAAAGAACTAATAAATAAGACAGGAAAGAATCTCAAAAGTCAATGTTGTTAAGATATGCAAAATAGTTTTTGTTTATTAATGGAGAGTAAATAGGGTACCTGTGTCCTGGTTGAATCTCTGCAGTAATCTAAGAATACATATTGAAAACTCCTGAAGTATAAAAGGCTTGACTGTGACAAGAGATCAAGTGATAATCATGCTTTCACTTGTGGGTGGAATTGGTTAGTGCTGCTTACCTGTACTAAGGTGAGTAAAATGAATCTTCATTGGTGACTTCAATGACACCACAAAGAGGGTGGATGTCTGAAGAGGTGGCATATAAAATTTAATAGATCTAGTGTTTTATGATGGCATCTTTTTCCCAACTGATGCACTGGTAGATGGCCTAAAAACACTTTTATCTGACAACATTATTTTTTTTTATCTGACTTGACTATGAATGGATGTAATAATACTTTCTATTGAATAAAAAACACATTTCATTCAGTTAGAATGTAAGTTGGAGGTCTTTTTCCTTTTAACGTTGACATACCACAAAAAGAAGATCCCATTTTCTCTGCAAAATAACACATTTTAAAGACATGCAGCCCATCTCTGTATGGAAAAAACAGAAATGGAAGAGTTCAGTGAGGTGAGCTTACTTTAAGGCATATATTTAGAGATGGAAATAAGGGGAAAAGCTGACGCTGCTACAGTGTGCATAAGGCTTTTTTTAGGCATCTAGTGCAAAAAGAAGTCTAATTATGGTATCCCAAAATACAAGCTTACCAAAGAAGCAGAACTAGAGTAGTTGCACAGTTTGTTTAGATTTGAGCTATTTGGTGTCACAGAGAGAATGCTAACAGCTATTTTAGATTTATCTGTAGTCTGGCATAGTCACAGTGTGATGATGACAGACACATGCTATTTGAGATTAAAACCAATTAACATGGTACAAATGAAGAAATTGCTGTCCATGACTGATTTCAGCTTTAACTTATCAAAAGACAAAATCTCTTCTGGTAGGATTTTGTGTCTCTATACTGCGGTTGGGTTAAAGAAAAAGGAAACACATAAGTAAAATGAAAGCCTTTTACATGCTCTTTTTCATTTTTCTGTCTTCTTTCAAAATTATATCTTTGCTTTTTCGGTCTGCTTTTATGTGCATTCTAGTGAAAATTGTGGTTGTTTAGTCATCTGTGTGTTTACTTTTCCTTCAGTCTGAAATTGTAAATTGACAATAAAATTATTGTAAGCCAATTTTAAACAGGATTTATGCAGCAATTGGTGTTTGGAGATGGCAAGGAAAATTGAGATGTAATCTTGGAGGAGACAGTGGAACGTGAAGGGAATTATGTTTACATGGATCACAAGGGGAGAGCTAACTGCGGTTGTTGCAACAGAGGTATAGTATGTCTACTAAGGACTGCTGAAAAAAAGCTAGAGAACCAAATCTAAGGTAGTCCAAGTCTAAGGTCTTCCCTTGTCTCCAAATAAGATAGAAATAAAAATACGTTTTCATGATGTGTGGTACTATGACTTACCTGCAGATTAAGATTACCAGTAGACAGTGAAATACCATAGTTTATGAAATGATAGCACAGAAAGCTTTTGAGCATGGCTCTTTGGGGAAATATTTCCCAGAGGAGATTCTGGCTGCAGTGAAATGGAAAGAGTGGCTCATTTGGGACTGATTTCTGGAAAACTATAGTCTTTAAAAGTATTAATTAGTGACATTATTGCAGAAGTAGAAGCTCAAGAAAACCTGAGTTAATGTCTATAAAGACATTTTCTTTCTCAATCTGGTATGGTTTCTGATTGCCTGTTGTACAAGAATATTTGCTTCATTTTTTCAAATGACTTTTTTTCATTCATTGTTTTCTATATTATCTTCTAACATTGCTCTGTCCCGACCTTTGATTAACATCGATCCAGTGTGCTGCTGCACCACAGGTAACAATAAAAATGTTACCCTTTCAGTAAATTACAAAGCCTTTTTTTTTAAATTTACATTTTGTTTTTCATTGTTTTACAATTGTAGGCAATTCTATACCACTACAGTCAGCTTCACTGTCATATTTAGTACCCTTAATAACGTTTGGTGAAGTGATTGTAAAACATTCTGTAATAGTTTGCAGTATGCAGGCTATTTGAAGAAATACTGTTTTTCAATCTGCATCAAATCTCAGCAAAGGAGTGGAAACATCATTAATAACCATGATAAGAGTATATGCTAAGTAATGAAAAACATGTCAACTAGCAATTCGTATTATCCAGGAAAACTAGAAATTTTGGAACATGCTGCTTCTAGTTAGAAATTAACCTTCTCTTCCAGTCTAAATTAATTGTTTTTCTTATGGAAAAGCTGAGCCATTCTTTGTTTTGACCGTTTTGTTTAGGAGTCTTCAGCTGAAATTTTGAGTTTAATTATGGACTTAATTAAAAAATGAGACATTTACTATGTGTAATTTCAGTCAAACTCTAGAAAATCATATTGTATTGTGGTTTCAGTGTCTAATGTCTGTGAATCAAAACTGTCAAAATTTTTCTCCTAAGACTGAGGAAACTAAACTCTATTTTTTTAATATATATTTGAGTTTTTAAGTAAGTTAAGGCATTACTTTATGATAATATAATTGAGTTATAAAAAAAATATTCAGACAATTTGCTGCACTAAAAATTTTGTCAGTCATTAGCCAGTCCTTCTTCTGAGAAAATCAGCAATAAGTTTAGAAATTTAAAAGGTTAATGGAATCATAAGTCGGAAGACTAAAGGAAGGAAGGAATTTAAAAGTGACCAAAAAGTTTACAAAGGGATTGGTTCCAGGAAAGGGAGACTACTTCTGCAGTTCTCATATGCATTTGTGTTGTGTGTATACATTCATGCACACTTATGCTTGTAGTGTTGTCTTAAAATTTGTGATCACTTGCAGATTTATAGTTGGTTAAATCTTTTTTTTTTGGCTAAATCTGTTTTGCTTCAGATTTTTCTGTGGGTAGAGGGAGTATTTTTGTATGACTAGGTAATGCTAGCTGAGTGATTCTGTGATGAAATGTGAGTTCTTAAACCCATTTTGAAATATAAACTTCATCTTAGACCATAAGTGCTAGAGGGAAAGAAAAAAAAAATGTACTTTTCATATAAGTTAAGATTACTCCTGCTTAGGATAGACAAAATAATTTCTAGAGAAGGGAAATTAGACTAGTCAGATAAGCTTCAGGAACAACACACATTTTAAAAATACTGGTTTTATCTAATAAATTCTGATGCTTTGCCCTGTGTAATGTGACTTGTCTCAATGCCTTTACCAGCTATCTCTCAATATTTTTGGATGATTTTTTTTAGTTTTTTAAAAAAAAGTAATTGCTGATACACTTTTTGAAGTATTGCAGTTGCTGTCTAGGGAAATCTACTGTTACAGCTGTTTTAGCTACTCCTTCTTTGTGTCCTCCTGAGGAGCAGCAAAGTGGATTGACACAACCTGCATGCCTTCTCATTTCAGCATATCCTGTCTTGGCATTCATCCCAATGTCATTAATCTTAAAAACTTTGTAAGTTTCTATTTCTGTAGAAATGTAAATCACTATAGTTTAATATGAATCTTAATTAAGCCATTGGAGGATTAGAAACTTCTAAGAGGTAATGCATAGATTGGACCAGCTCAATTTATTAAGCAAGTGGCACTCTGAAATTATAAGCACAGTTTTAATAAAATGACCACTCTAATGTATGAAATTCATAGTGGGAACATAAACATACTCATTGTATTTGAGAGACAAGAATGTTCTTAATTTTTTTGTTTTTAGTTACTACCTTATATTTTCATAAGAAACTTGTCATGGAAGGAAGAACATTGAAAATATAAATTAGGATGGCCATGAGATATTAATAATTAATATTGGATCTCAGAAGATATGGCTCAAATAATACATTTACATTACATTATTGCTTTTTCTGTGTTCATGCCACTGCTTTGAATGTACTACACAGCTTACTGGAAACTAAAAGCATTAGATTTTATAAATACACTTATAAACTTGAAAATGGCTTGCAGGTATATCTGAGCCAACCTCAAATATAAGTGAACATGGATAAAAACTTACATTAGTTATGAAGTAACCTAAATGGAACATATTTTGACAATTCCTATAATTCTTAAGTTATCACACTTGCACAAATGAATGAACTGTGAAAACACTAAATCTTTGCTATATACTTAGAAGACATTTCTATCAAAAAGAGTTACATATGGTTTGAGTGCAGATGTTATCTGAGATGTCTATGAGTAAAAGTTAAGAAGCCATTAGAACTTTTTTCCAAGTTGTCTCTTCCATTTGACAGCAATTTGTGTATAATGTTTTATAATTTTTGTATAATCATTATCATTTGTTCTTTACTGAAATTTGCCTTCTTCTAGTTATGTAATGCGTATATGATTACCTAGCGTCTGAAGCCTAGAATTCTTATTCAGAAAGAGAATTAATCTGAAGTAATTCTACGTTTAGAGGAACTGAAGTTCTTAGCATGACCAAATTTTAATTGCTCATATTAATGTGCGTTAGCAAAGGTGCAATTAAGGTTTCTTAAACCTCTTTGGAAAAAATCTGCTTGGCTATAGTGATAAACTGCTGCAGCTTTTGGTAGGATATTAATGTCTTGTTCAGGTGAAGATTTGAGAGAGTTGTTTGTCCCAGCAATAGATGCCATGTAAGTCAAAGTTCCCTTTTTAAAGTGTAGGAGTCTTGTTTAAGTAGTGTGGAGAGCAACAAAGAACTACATTAATAAAGCTATTCAGAACCATGTATCTCTGCCCTGCAGACTAAACGTTTCTAAATCCTGCTACATTTAATGGTTTTTCTCCCATCTTTTCTCCCCCAAAAAGTTTTACAAAAATTTCATCTTGTCTTTTAGTGTTTTAACAACCTCACTAGCAGTCATGATTTCACCCTTGAGTTATACTGTCCTCCTTTCCATGTAGCAGCAGGCTGCTACCTTTTTCTTCACAGTAAATAATTAATTTTTATTCATTCTACAGATTTCTCTACCCAACAGCCTTTCATTTTGTGTCATTCATTGAAATCAGCATAAGTTTCTACAGGTTACACAGTTTTAAATTTTCACACCTTTATCCAATTTAGTATTCAAATTTCTGTTGGAAACAGACATGGGATACTATAACAGTATCTTTCATCTGGATGAAAACATATTTGATTCTGTAAATAACACTGCAAGTCCTAGTTAGCAGGTTATAAGTAGATTTTGTATCTTTTTTTTTTAAGGAGGTAAATATTTCCTGAATGGAAAAATTGAAAGATTGATGTGAAGATATGTTTAAAATTATTTGACTAACCTCTTGAACTTTGTCTAACTCCAGATAGCTGGACTGCGAGTACATCTGGAAAACATACAAGTAGTTTTGTATATTTGTGCATTGTTAATTGGATAAAGATATGCCTGACATTTTAAAATAAGTTGCAATGAGATGTTATTTATTGTTGCAAATTTAGCTGGAATACTCCTTAATAATATTAAAAATAAAGCATTTGGTGCAATGATCTAAAATTTCTAAGCAATACTTAAGCAAGGAGAATGCACTAATATTTGGCCCAGCAGAAGAGTGAGGTTTCCAGAATTTGAAGAGAGATGATGTTTTTCATGTCCTTCAAGTGCTATGTTGTTGAAATAGTTTAGTGATATAATGAAACACAGAGAAAGGAATATTTTTGCAAACTGTTAGTCCTCCGAGAATAAAGACCCAGCTCTCTGACTGTGCAAGCCTTTGCATGAGCAGTGCCGAAGTGTGAACAGGAAGATATCCAATAAAAGCACTTTCCAAAAGGAAAATTGAAAAAAGGAAAAAAGGTGCAAATATGTTTTATATCCTCCAGTTCATTTATTTAACCTTACCTTATTACCTTTTTACTCATTAGTACCAGTCTGGTAGCTTCTGATATCCTTTTCATTTAAACAGTCACAGATTTTAAAGCTCCAATAAAGCCAGTGGTATGTGATGACACCTAGCTGCTACTGTCCCTGAATTTATAATGTTCACCTAACTACACTGGCAAGGATTAGTTTTCTAAAACTTTTGATATGTCTGAAATATGCCTTTTTAGTTTCTTACCTCAGTGACCTGGAGTTTCAAAAAAATATTGTCAAACATATTTTTTTTAATTTTTTCAGGAATTGGAATTCAGAAATCTTTTAAAGCAAATATTTTCTTTTATTTTGATATCACTTTTTAACTAAACTGTTTTGAAAATGCCTTTGAAAATTGTGAGCAAAATTTTATGATTAGTACTCTTTCACCAAAAATCTGTCACCAAAACCAGTTTATTTATGTCATATAACTTATTTGTAAAAATCTGGAATATAATCGGAGGAGTTTTTTTGGATTTGGTGGGATCGGTTTGTCACTTATGCAATAAAATTCTTTATAAATTAAATGCTAGTAATAGAAGAAAAAATTCAAAATATATGGAAGAGTTAAATGCAAGAGTCAAATAATACCAAGAATTAGACATTCCAGCATGCAGCTTTTTTGTTTTCTTGTTGTTTGTTGCTTGACTTTGTTTTCAGCAATAAAAAACCCCCTTAGATATGTGGAATTAAAATGAAAACCTCAGAATTTGCAACATAAATGTCATCCACCATTTGATCACACTGTCCAGGCTTTTCAGAGATGTCGTATGATTGTGATTTTGCAGGTAATAAGAAGGAAAAATATGGAACCAAACACCGTAAAAAAAAGAAGTAGAAACTTCAGTAGAAACTGTGTTATGTAATCCTTCTATCTTATCTGTCTGAAGATGGTCAAAAAATGGCATGGAAGTAGTAAAAACTTCATGCAAAAGATTAATGTTTTTCCCATTGGTTTGTACCTTTTTTCCTTGTAAATTTTGGAGCAGAATTTTAGCTGAGTTCCAGGAAGATATTTTTCTTACTATGGTTCATATTTTTACCAGTTTCTTAAGAGCACATGGGAAGGCAAATTCTAGCTATTTCAAGAAATATGTATGAAAAGTACACGAAGTTAATATCTGTGAATGATTTCTCTTTGGCTACCATTAAGCTACAACATGATATTGTCATCTGCTAAAGTCTTCACTTGTTTTATAAGTGAATAATGCAGTAAAAATGCATTATTTAAAAAAAAATACTTGGAGGAAGAGACTTAATTTTTCCAATCAGTTAGGCCAGTAAATACATTACAGTGTAATATAGAAATTATCATTTGAAGCCTTATGTGTTAATGACCTATTGAAATATGTGGAATGATTCATTCAAAAATTAGGGGTAGTAATGAAACTAACTTCTCAAATATATCACTCCCTAACTTTCTGTAGCTGAAGCATGTTTAGTTCATCTTATATGTTAATGTAACCATCAAGTGTATGGTTCTACTTTCCTATGGCCTAAGTCACATCAAGACTTCTAACATCCTTTAAAAATTTTTAACCTACTAAGTAGGAGACTTGCCTTTTTTTTTTTTTTAACACTTAGATGGATGCCTTTTAAAGTAGATTACTCAAAATCAATTATTTTCTAAAATGATGCAGGAATTTTGTGATCATAACTGAGTATGTTAAGCAATGCAGACTGGAACATACAGAGCATCACATTTGTAATCAAAACTCCAGATGGTATATCAAAACTGTAAAAATTCCTCTGCTTGAAATTAAGGCTTCAGATTTGGTTACATCCTGAAGAGTGACTTTCACCATAGGGAAGAATGGATGGCACATCCTTAAAAATCAAAAATTGGAACAAGTCTGTTGAGCTCAACAGAGGAATGGCCATTCGCAACCTCACAAGGCTAAGAGCAGCTGCTCTCACTTCATGATGCTGCCAAAAATTTGCAAGACAATTATATTTGGTCCATACAGGCATCTGTATTATGTTGAAAAAGACATTAGAAGAGGTTCTTTTTACTGTAAAATAAGGGAAGACAGAAATGTGCTAGTGGCTGGACAATATGTTTCACTTAAAACCAACCAACCTTTGAGAAAGGTTGTAGAAATCTATGGAGACTTTGAACACCTGAAAAAGTTTAAGCAAGTAGAATGACTGCCTGTTTTGGAAAAAAAGTTCTCTAAGATAGTATTTTACCCTCAATTTTTATATAGTATTTTGGTATTTTCCATTTTTCCTACTTTATATGTGTTTCTAGGAACTTGCACATTCTTCCTCTTGCTGGAATTTAGTAAAGGAAATATAGGTCTATCTTTTATTTTGTGCACTGAAATAAACTAATTCAGTTTCTACACTGTGGCATATTCTTTTTGTTACTGTGTGACCTGAGCCTCAACATGAGCCTAACACTGTACGAGTTTCCACAATGTTGTCTTGTTGAATATATATATATTTTTTTTTTTTCAACATGTGAAATTAGTCAGAGCAGGAGCTGTACAGAATGTCTTGGAAGAGCCCAAATGAGGAAGTTGAGGGTTAGTGAAAACATGCAGGATCCTGATAATAATTTCAGTAGAATGCTCAGATGGGCATAGAAAAAGCAAACAAATAAAAAAGATAGACCATGTTCTTTTATATTTTTTATATTGTAATCAGGACAATATAGGGAATGTTGACATATTTGAACTGATAATTTTTATTCTTTATAACTCTAATATATCTTGTTAAGGTCTTCCACCAGATTTTTCTGTTGAATTATTATCCATACTGTGAATCTCATATAATTTTTATACAAAACATGGGAGTTATCAGCAAATAATTCCCGACACAATTGCTACCATACAATCAACTAATTCTGGCAGCATACCCGCTTAAGTTTGAAGAGTGTTCCTAGTTTATACCCTGTATAACAATTTTAGAATTGCTTAGGCTACTGAGAGTTATTGCTGATTACTTCTGCTTTTATGATTTACCATTAAAAGCTTCATTATCATGATTTACTATTTACTTTTACTTGTGAATTTAACTCTGATATAACTCATTTGAGTAACGAAAAAATTAATCCAGGATTTGACTTCTAATTTTCTGCATAGGATTTATTGTTCAGCTCATTCTAGGGTGACTTGAAGTAATATCTGACACTGGATTCTGTAATCAAAAAACCTGCCTTTTGAGGTACTAGGTAAAGACAAAGTGAAGCAAGGGCATTTGTGGTCAAAAAAATGGCAGAATCTTCATTCAAGTTTTGTAGCTTTACTTTTTTATCATAAAAGTTTCAGAGACAGCCTATGTTATTAATTTTTTAAGTTTTAAGATATTTTTGTTTGGAAGAATATACACTAATATTCATGGGTATGATTAATGAAGGCTGTTGAATGTTTTGCATAGAAGCAAATCTCTAGACATAAATTTAGTTATGCTTCATACTTGCCTTAGTAACTAATGTCTAAGATTAAATAATCCATTTCAATACAGTTTTGTGAATTTTGAGCTTTACTTAAAGTTTCATCAGTTGTGAAACCTATTTCTATCCTTGGATTTATATGCAGTTTTTCTTCAAAGTTTTAATCTTAGAGGAGGTTTCATATTAAGTAGTTTTGTGCAACTCAGTGTTTTGTTAGTCTAGCCCAAAAGTTAGTATCTGACACTTGGATTTCCTAACATGCAGTAAAGTTCATAATGTATTTTTTCTTTCTTCTCTATCTGAACTTTACAAGAATTTCCATGCAGTGAAGTGTAGCCTAATCACAGACTGACTAAAACAGATAAAATTAAGTTGCTGAATGCCACTTCAGTACTTCAGTTTTCTTGGTGGAAATCTATGCATGATTAAAGGCAAATCAATAAGACTCTTACAGTACTTTGAATAGAGAATTTTATCATCAAAACATGGGAGAGAAAGAGAATGATTCTTACACAGAAATGGTATACTTCATGTCCTCTCTGGATTACCCACAGAAATTTTTTATTGACAAGTCAGAGGAATATAACAATTGTATGGTAATTTGTTTCTATGGTTCTCAGTTTATTTCTGGGGTTGGTAGTCACTGTAAATGTCTTAATTTTGTTCATCAGACTGTAAATTCAGCCTACTGTTTGCTCATTCTTTAGAAAATGAACATGAAAAGCAGAAGGGAAATTTGTGCTCAGTGCAGGTGATGTAAATATGATATTAGTTTTGAAATCAGTGGATCTACTGCTGGAATATACTGGCGTTTCCTTTAATTGCAATGCTATGTGTGACATATTTGCCCTCCAGTTAGGTGCTATAATGCAAATAGTTTTCCCACTGACCTTGGAAATCAAAGCCAGGGTTTACCTGCTGTTTCCCCGCAGCAAGAGGAGAGGAAGGAACCTCGGGCTGGAATCAAGGCATGGGTAATGTGTGATCTGGGGCAGTTCACTGCAAGGCACTGAGCGTGTTGTGGGATAGTTACAAGCTACATTTCTAAGTTTTTGTGGGAGTGCCAAGTAAGTAGCTGTGGGACAGCCTAGATATATTTAATTTTAATTCAGTTTATATGATGAATTAAATTTCATCAGAATAAAATATCAGCTGTTTGTTGTAACAAATTACATGTTTGTTATATTACACTTTAATGATTTCATGATTACTCTGACAGCTGCTTTCCAACAATTAGTCTCATAAATGTCAATGCAATCTGCTCATACCATTTGCTCTTTTATTTTTTTTTTTTAAATCTTTAGGCTTTTTTCCCCCATTCTTCAAAAATAGACAATCTTTCACATCTGAATTATCAGAATTATTCAGAATCGGTATTAAAGTTTTGAAGTTTTTTGCAATTTTTTTGATTACACTTCCCTTAATTTTTACATTAACTTTTACATTTTACTTAACAGTAAAATGTCAATAATTTTCAATAAGTTTGCAAAAACTCCTGAGATTAATGTCCTTTTACCATGACAATATTTATGTCATGTTGCTATTTCTTAAATACTTTGTCTCTTCCATATCATAATTAATGATTTCATGCTTCCACTGTCATTTCAGACAAGATGGCTATAATTTTTTTAAGTTATATTTGTAAAAATTTTAGATTATGTGATCAAGGCTTTAAAATTGAGTGTCTGTGTGGTTCTCTCTATAATGACATATGAATATATAAAAGTTAATTGCTTGGACTAGAAAATCTTTCTCTTATGCTTAGGCAGGAGATATAAGATATGATTGCTTGCATCTAGAAAGCAGATTGCAGTTTATATTTCCCTGATCACTTCCACTTTTCCTCCATCTTTATCTAATTAAGGAAATTATAAAATAGTTACAAAAGTTTGAATTTATATTCTGAATTGAGTTCTGGGCAATGACATCATGTACACAAGGGATGAATCATGAAATACCTGTAGAAAAAGTTACGGAAAATGTAGTAGATATTACAACAACATTGTCTGACTTCTATGAATCATATTTCATTTTATGATCCTCATTCTTTTATTTGATGAACAATATATATGTAGCTTACAATGAAGGGTAGGTGGTTTTGATTTAGTTTCCTACTTAGTTTTCTTTTGTTCAGATGTTATTCTTTAGCTTTATAAAGACGGAACAGGAGTACTCCATATCAGCAGAATAACAAATTACAGCTCATCCCTGCTTTTTCCAATTGCAACAAAATAATTCTCTTCTCATTGCTCAAAGTCTAGGAACGAAGTATTTATCACCTTATCAGGAAAACCTCAGCATTTCAGGTTCTATTCAGATGTCTAATTAAAATCTTCCAGAAGTTAATAGAAAATCTTTTGGATAAACCTCTGTTTTAAGAGCTTCATTTGCTTATGCACTTAAGGATGCTTTTACCAGTAAAATGCCTCATCTAGAACTGATTTTTTTCTTTTATTTTTTAATCCCTTTAAGCTGTCAAATTTCTGTTGGTGAATTACAGTGCTGCATTTCTGTTGGCTTTCACCTGTTTTTGGAAAGTAGAATTGTTGACCTGGAAAGGCCTATCAGTTTCCACCAAGTACACTCTTGCTAGAAGAACTTGGCAAGAGTTATTGATTTTAATCATGCTGCCATTTGTAAGAAACCGATAAGGTCACATCACTCCAAACAGAAACATTTACCATGTACTTGGGGTGCCAAAAGCATTCAGTGTTCAATTAATATGGCTTGATTGATAGGTGATTCAAAATGAGTGTGTTTTCAAGAAAATGTTTGAATGAGGCATAACTGCAAGATACCTTTGGTCAGTGAGAGCTGCAAATAATAAAAATGGAAACTTAAAGCAGGGGTTGAAAAGTTTGCATGGAATGAAGAAAATGAAGCTTACAGGTGGAGGAATACTCAAAATGGTATTTGAAGGGAAAGCAAAAGATGGTCATGGTGGGAAGACATGCATTACAAAGATCTGATAAAGACCATGTGATAATGTCTTAGTGAATAACGACAGTTCATTAGAGATTTCTAGAAAAGTGTGAAAAAAAATAGGTTTAGATAGGTTTAGAAAAAATCAAGAAAATTCCCAAACTTATAAGAGCATATGGGAACCTGTTCTGGTGTTGTGACTGAGTCTTGTAGCCTGCATTGATGACAGCTGCAAAGATGTGGGACAGTGATGGGAAAGAACTCCTCTTTTTGCTTTGCCTTAAGTTATTTTATCCCTCTATAAAAGGCTTGTAAAATATGGAAATGTAAAGATCTCAGATATGATTCAAATGAAAAGCAGCTGGTAAATATGAATTCAAAGTTATAACCACATTGCAGTGGTTATTTATTCCTATATTCTCTATATTGTTTCTATACCTTTACTGTTTAAAGTATATTGTGCATGCAGTATATTTATATGTAAACTGACATTTTAGTCCAAATTATGTCAGTATTTTCCTTCAGAACTGAGGAAATTATATTTTACTAGACATATTTTGAGGTGTATTAGGGCTACTAATATCTTTTTCCTGCTGTTTTGGTTTTCTTCAGTAGTCAACTTCGTTAGTACAATTGTATTTGCACTAATGCATATAGGCATTTGTTGCAGAATGATGTACTGAGAGAAGCTTAATTTCTCTGAATGGTTCATATTTTTTTCCTGGACATTGAGTGACACTGCCAGAGCAGAATGCATCCCAACTTAGAGCTGATTTACCATGTCAAGGTACTTATCTTTTGCTACTGTAATAGAGAAAGTTTTCAATATACAGGCTGAGAACTCATTGAAATGATTGAATTGCAGTGCTGAGCTAGATGTGAGTACAGCTGATGTGTGTGCATGTGTGGGTCCGGAGTGCTTTTTCTCTCTTGGTGGAATTGTCTTTTTACCCCTAGGAGAGATACTGTAAAGGTCTGGGTCATTGTGCAGTGGTCTGCTTATGGTATATTGTACATATTGTTCAGTATACTTACACTGGCTGACTAGCAAAAATCAGGAGCAGAACTACTTTAGATTTGTGTCATGGGTAGCAGGGACATATAGACCCTTCATCTCACAGAACTTTGAACTTTGCTTGTTGCTTCTGTGTGGATGGGAATGCAGCTAACTCTGCAATACAAAGCAACAGAAAATTCAGTAGTAATTGATGTATTTTAAATTAGATAGTTGGTGGTTAGTATTTCTTATTTATAAGTAGTAAATTTGCCTTTTAATTATGTACACTGAGAAACCTGAATATTACAAGTAGGTAAAGGAAATGAATGAAGAGTTGCCAGCTTTTAATTATGCAAATGAGCACCACTGCAGAAGAATTATTTAGTAATCTTTTTGTGCTTAGAATTGCAAATCTATCTCCACAATTGTGTTTGAAACAAATGAAACTGGATTTTCATAACTTCTGATATTTGCAGTTAATGAGATTGAACAGAAGTATTAGTAGTCTTAAGAGACACTATATAATGTGCAGTGGATCAGGGTAGTAGAACTGAAATATTACTGCCAATATTCTTCTTCTAGGGGATCCTATTATATTGTAAAATATTACTTGAGAAACAGCAATTATCTATTTTTCATGATTTTTTAATATTATGTTTTTATTAAATGTTTTATTAACTTTTTATGGCTGAATATTTTTTTTATTCCCATTCTGCTGAAGAGTGCAGTTGAATATCTAAGCTAGGACTCTTCCCAAGTGGTCTACTTTTCATTGCCTCTCTCTAGCTCTTGGAATACCTTTTTTTTCTGTCTCATATTGGTTTTACAGCCTAGTGCCACTCTTACGGGTAAAATACTTAGTGCTCTGACACTGGCTCAATGAGTAAATAGTGGTGAAAGAGCAGGCTAATGTATACGCTCTTCACATCAGCCTAAAAATGTATCTGAGGTTCAGTAATGCTAGTAGGCAGTAAGAAGTGTATTTTTAAAATTCATTGGGGAAAAAAAGAAGGAATTAAAAGCCCTGAAAAACAGTATTGTGACAGAAGGATAAATGATGAATAAAATGCATTTAGAAGATTGTACAGTAACAGTGAATATCCTTTCCTGACCAGGGAAAGAGCTGTGATTTAGGTGAGGGAACATTGTCCACCACTCCCCATCTTGATTGAGATTTTCTTTTCTGAGTGAGAGAGAACTCTTGACTTTCCAAGTCTAAAAGTCAAATTATGCTATACCAAACACTACACAGAAGCACACTACATGTGTTCCCCAATACTGAAGATCTGGCAGGTATAGATAAATAGTGGCCATCAACACAACCCAGTAGTCAAATTCATGCTTGCATGTAGATCTGCAATGAAATTGAGTCTTGTGATTGGAAAAAGGAATTGGCTGTGGTGCTAGTTCTTGCACCCATGAAGAAATAAACATTCTTCCCTGTCCCAAATGCTGATCATTTTTCAGTTTCAGCTTTGATTGTCACTATCATTTATTCTCATAAATTACAAGGAATGAAATTCCAGCAGGGTTGGAAAAAAAAACTCACTGTAAAATTATTTCTTCTACATTAATATTTAAAAAACAACATGGCTATAGTCACACCAGATATTGAGATTTTTCCTTGCTCTTGCTATAGGATTAATCAGCGTGCTTATTCTCCTTATTCATTGGTGCTGTTTAGAGGAAAGCTGACAAAGCACTGATACATTCTGCTCATTATCTGTTGATGTATAGGATAAAGAAATGTAAGTGGAAAAGGTTGTAAATGTGATAGTTCTTTACTGAATTGAGAAAAAATGCTCAGTCATGAGAAATAAATTTAGAACTATAGATGGGTGTAATTCAATCTCTTTTCTTAATTCACTTCTAGCTAGAGATTTACTGAGACTGGACAATGAGGGACTTTAGTCATCCTTTGCAATGTAGAAAGACTTTGGGAAGACAGAAAATGTTTCTTCTAGCAATTGTGTGTTTTACAAAGTAAAAGCAAAGATAGGAAACTGGAATAATTAGTGGGTAAAAGAAGTTTCTAGGTTAAAGGGGTAGAATATAAGAAATACAATATGTAATTATTTTACAGTTGAAGGGTATTATTACAGGATATTTCATGTGCTGCCTATCAAAGCTGTGGGTGGTTGAAGATAGCTTAAACAGTTTCTCTTTGCCTCTCTTCATTTAGGATTCATGAATTTCGCCTTTAAGCAGAAGTGCACCCTTTTTTTATGAAAAGGAAGAGAAATAATGTAATTTTTAGAATCTCCTTAGCTCGAAGACCAAAACCCAATTAAAAGTATCTGTGAATGACATTAAAAAAAAAAAAATCACACACAGAAACCAGTGGAAAAAAATCCCCACATTTCCCACAGGACTTTCAATTACGCATAATCTTATCATCACAACTTTACTGTTTCTGTCAATATACATATGCAGCTTGGCTTTAGGGAATTTTTTTCATATATGCAAAATAAAAGTCACAACTGCATCTAGAAAGAATGTTGTTTATTTAAGGTTAACTGTTCTTTTGAAAGGCTTATGGTGGAGAAATGTAAAAACTAATAAATGCTAGTTTTTGTAGTTGGTTGGTGAGAAGATTGAAAAAATCCTTTTTCTCCACTGCATAGTTTTTATGTCCAATTTTTATTAGTTTACTTTACAGTATGGTAAAATCTCCTGCTAGTTACCAGCTCCACATATAAACAAGTAAACATGTTTCTTAATTTAAAAATCCTGGGTAGCTTGTATGTTTTGCTGTGTTAGGGTGGGTTTTTTAGTATTTTGGGGGGGTGGGGTTTTTGTTAGGTTTGTGGGGGTTTTTTGCTTGTATGTTTGGTTGGTTGGAGTTTTTTTTGGTAATTCCTGTAACTAGCGTGAACTATCTTGATATTTCAACATAACCCAGACCTCAGAATTCAGGCAATCCTCCTCTTTCATTGATGTTTCTCTCGCAGTTCAAAGATAAAAGTAACGCTAAGGAGCACGACTATAAGATCAAAACTGAGTGTGTGGTTCATTATTGTGTCCCAGAGTGCTGATTAATTTGTCTTGAATGTCTCCCAAATTCACTGTCAGAGTAGAGCTTTATTTCATGGTTGTGGATTAATTACTCGCCACTGCTTTATGAGTAACATATTCCTGAAATTTGCTAGCACCCTTTTTTTCTGTTTCATGTTCAACTCTTCATCACATATTTGAGGAGCCTTAAAATGTTTTCATAACTTTGGAATTGTTAAACTGATGTTCTACTTTCTTTTTTTTTTTCTTTTTTTTTAGTATCTTGGAAATATTCACCATGTAATTGGAATAAAGCTAAAATGTTCTAGAATATGTTGCTGTTTAAAAGATTGAAATAAAATTGTCACCAAATTATTTAAGTCAAAATATTTTCATACTGCATAAGTTAAGTTTTTATTGACAAAAATAAACATGGACTTTTTTTATTGTTATAAGCACTTATGCTTTTATAACTACTTGGAGACATCTCAAGAAGTTGTTATTGACAGAGCTGAATCCTTTGTTCTCCATTAGTCAGCTAAGACTGATTCATGACTGAGAAACTCCATAAGTGGTTGTGCTGTTTTGAAAAATTCAAAAATTTATGTTTTATTTTATATATTTTCTTTTGGTTTGGCTAAACAGGTTATAAAATACAGGGAAGTTAAAAGCACAGAGATTTCTTGAATTTACCTTAGTTGTTGGCTTCTTTTTCCTGTATTACTTGAGGATGAGGATGATGATTACTATTATTGTTATTATTTCAGCATCATTCACATAATGAAGTGGTATATAAGTTTGTAGGCTTTTTTTCCCATTTCATTTTGAACTTTTGAGGGTTAATAGCTCCAGATATAATGTGCTTTGAGGTAAAACTTGACACTGACAGTGAAGAACCTACTTCAAACATAATTTTTAAAATTTTGGGATTTTGTGATTTGAAGGATTGTGTGTATCCTTAGTTAAGAAAAAAAAAATCTTTATTTTGGACATATTTGCCTGCAAAGCAAACATGCCTGAAATATATTAAATGAAATGTAACAGATAATTTATTTGTTACCTCTCT
This sequence comes from Corvus cornix cornix, assembly GCF_000738735.6. NCBI lineage: Eukaryota > Metazoa > Chordata > Aves > Passeriformes > Corvidae > Corvus > Corvus cornix. The sequence continues at coordinate 44,294,456 of NC_046334.1, forward strand.
CTATTCCATCCAAGAAGGAGGGGAAAGTAAAAATTAAGAAAAAAAAAAAAATATATATATAGATTATAGTGTCTGCTGATTCAAGAGAGAAGCCCAAGATCAGCCTATGAATCAATTTAATCCTATAAAAGTTTAATGATTGCTACACAGGCCATTTCATTTCAGGCCATTGTGAAAATTGTTGATGCTGGGAGATATATTGCTATTCAACTACAAGTATCTTCATAGATGTTGTTTCAGAAGTGGACTTTTATTAGGGTAAGATTCTACATAAATCTTGAGGTCTGCATTGTATTTTCTGGAATATGAGAGGCTGCAAGAAGAATGCTCTGGAGGTCTTACTGGTAATAATAAATGAATAGTACAAAGACTTTTTCTGGAAAAGAAAGAGTCTGAAAAGTTACTTCTGAAATCTGGGAAGTTCCAAAATTTTGTTGATTCTGGGGAGACTTTACTAACTTCTTGAAAAGATACATTCTTTTAAGATCTTTCATGTGTCATATTTTATGGTTTTATTTTAGTAAATGTTGAATTTAGAACTGCATTGTACATATTGTATTGGGTTGAAATATTAACTTTCTTGGCGATCTAAACTGTAATACTTTTATAGCATTTAATTTGTTCATTTTGAATTTGCTAAACAGTTCAGAAAAATATTGCTACATACAGAATGGGATGAAACTGCTTACGCTGTTATGTGTCTGGCTTCACAAGGTTTCTTAAAAGCTACCTGTTACAAAATGATGTGGGGGATTAAAGGGCCATGTCTGGACCAAAGAAAGGGTGAGGAGCAGCTCTAGAGGAAGAGCCTGAGAATGAAGTGGGCAGATGAAGACAGACTGTTGGTTGTCTGAAAATATTCGTAATACCAGATTGAGTGGCAAAGCCTTTGTGTGTGGCTGGCAGGGAAATGCAGGATCGAGAAGTTCACATCCAATAAATATTGATGTAATTTCTGAAATGGCAGGAGCTCCCAAAGTGATGAGAATCATCATCAAAAACCAAAGGAAAGGGGTTCATTTCTTAAGTAAATGGAACTAAATTACATTCAGGTTAATTTACATGGTTATTTATAGGGCTTGTTAACAAATGCAGTAGGAAATAATACATATATATATATATGAAACAACAAGAGGCTGAGGATAATGTTTTAGGAATGAAATCATATATAATCATATATCTTCAACCAATTAATAGGCAGTGACAAAATTCAACTTTAAAATGACAAGGAACAGCCAGGAGAGTGAAAGTCCCAATCAGGCTGGTGACAGAGATAAAAGAAAGAGACAAAACTGTTTCAGTTGAATTGACAAAATCGGAGGGAAGAGGAATACTGTCTTTTTCTGAGGATGATGACTGAACTGATAGAAGTTGAGTGGAAGGAAGAGTGGAACGAATTACAGTGCCAAAGCACAGAGAATATAGGAAAGTTTAGTGTAGGGGAACTGGTGGTGATGGTACATATTTTAGAAAGAGAAATTTAAAAAATTAATGATAAATCACTTTGGTTTTTCTGATGGTTTCAGAAGTAAAAAAATTTTCAGACCCTGTAGGAGCAATGTACAGTCAAGAAGGCAAAGGCCCTGAAAGATAAGACTGTGCAAGAAAGATGCAGCAATATTTTTGCATCCATCTTCTCTGCCAATCCACCTTTAATCACATCATGCTAGAAAATCTGTTTCAATTGTTGACAGAAGACAAAATTGACAAAATCAACTGTAGCAAGCTACTAACTCTTTACTTAAGAATTCTTAAGCAACATAACAATGTATAGAGGATACTATGCAGCATATATAACTTCTGCTTTGAAGTTGTCTTTGCATTGGGGATGAGAAAGGGGCAGATGTTATGCAGATCTTTTAAATGGATGCAGAGTTCTAACCCTCAGCAAGAACTGAGGTAGGAAACAACAAAGTTCTGGGACTCTGCTTTCAGGAATCTATGCCTATTAAAGTAACAGATTTTAAATGGTTTTCTTTAGAACCTTAAATGTGTTAGAAGACATTACAATAAAGAATAATATAAGCAGCGTGACGGAAAAAAATAGATCAGGGAAAAGTCTAGTATTTGTAAAAGGAGCTCTGTGGATACAGTCCACTAGAATTTTCGAAGAATTCTCTGAGTGCATGAATAACGGAGAATTTCTAGTTCTTAGTTGACTTGGATTTCCATAATTCATGCAACAATAACTCTTGTCTGATGGAGAAATGGAAGTAAATGATTACCCATAGAATGAGAAGGAACTCATACTCTGATGTATATTAAGACTAGAAAACACAAAACGAAGAGATATAATATATTAATGGTAAAATTTAGAATTTAACTAGTTCTGGTGATATGAGCACTGACTTTCTACACATGCATTGATATGAAAGTACAGAAAATAAATGCAATTTAAGGTTGTTTGCAAATATTTGCACGAGTCTGTTTATTTAGATACTACTGTGTTCTGTAAAGAGTATGGGACTGTTATATGAGTGGTGTGCTGGAATACAATAAAAGTAAAGTAAGTGTCAGGCTGAGTTAATATTAAATGAAGTGAGCAATTTTTAATTGGAGATGGAGTGGCCTAACTTTGGATATTAACTGAAAAAAATCTTCCCATAAAATACTTTAGTATTAATGTGATATCTAAGTTTGTATCTATCTCTTATGCCTTTTTCCTCTCCAAATTTGTCTCCTCATCATTAATTTTGTACATTGTTTTTAATATTTACCTCTATAAATCAGTGTAAAATTAAATAAGGTGGGTGTAACATAAAATTAAAGAATGTTAGTTATTCTTATATTGATTGTTAGGGAGAGTTGCTTTTTAACTTCTTTCATCTGGTAAAACTTATCCACTATTTTCAATAGTCTTATTCCATTTGCACAGGTTTTTTATCTCTTTCTCCTTGGAATAGCACCACTCGTCTCACTTATCACAGTAGTTCTTTCCTTAAATGACTTCTTAGATATTTCAGAAAATTGGATAGCAGTTATGATATTTGACTTCATCTTTTTACTAATGGAAATTATTTCATTGGGCATGTTAAATCAAGTCACAGTTATTTTCCCCTGAAGATATCTGTCACTGTAATACTTGCAATTTTGTATTAGTTAAAATATCCATTATCAAAAATTGGACAATTTCCCCCTTATTTTTTTAAAAAATGTAAAACTGAGTAATATTAATAACAAGAAGAAAGTTACTTTGAAGGAAGCAATAGAGATATTCTTCAGACTAGCTGAGTGTTTGAGAGCTGACTTTTTTTTTCTGGTGTGATGAATGTGGATTTTTGAACTTACTATTCCATTTGTGGAGTCGGCCTATAGAACCTAATGTGGACATGTCTCATGATTGCTTTAAAACAGCTGTTGTTTTAACTTTATGCAGCAAATCCTAGGCAAACAGGAGAGAAACATTAAGGAACGTTTTCTGCCATGACAAGATGACACTACATTTTCAATGTCCTTCCTCAGTCATTCCCAGCATTTTATTGGCTTATTATGTCTATTTTTATTCATTGAGCTGATAATTTCAGAGAGAGGTTTCTAATGACCCCTAGATCCCTTTCCTTCATTTTGCTCCTAAATCTGAGTTCATGGTTATGTAGGCATGGCCTAGATTAATTTCTACAGATACATTACCTTACAATTATCAACTCTGAAGGTCATCACACTCATTTGATTTGGCTGAGTCCACTCTGCAGAAGTTGTGGTGGCTCTTTCCAGCAGACCATGTTTGTCAGTGTACCCAGTGACATTGTGCTGCATTACAGAGTCTTAAGTGATTGCCAGAAATGGAAGTCAGGATCGGTGGTCTGTAGTTCCTCGAATCACTTTGGAAAGAAATGAGTCCTCTTTACAGATGGATGCTGCACTGAAAACCTAAGGCTGTTCTGCTGCCTCAGTTTTTTGCAGAGACAGTGCAGAGCTTTGCCAGCAGTTCTGCAGTTCCCGTTGGTAGTTTGGGGTGAATGCCACACAGGCCAAGTGATTTACTAACACCTAACTTACCCATTGATCTAATAATCTGCATAGACACTGTTAAACACCCCTTTTCAGAGGGGAGGTGATAGAGAACAGACTGATTCCTTATTTTCCCTATTTTTTTTTTTATTTGATTGCTAAGAGTCTGACCAGTTACTGACTGGGGTTTTTTTTTTTTTGGTTTTGTTTTATTCAAAATGACAATTGCACCCTTAGATATTTTCACAAAGAAAATTAATTAAGAAAAATCAGATAAAACTGAGGACATAACCTTATATAAGATGGAAAAGTTATAGGGAAAATGCTAGCAATTAGATACAAGACCCAATCTTAAATATATAAAATATAAGAGCTGGAAAATAGTATAACTTGAACTGTGAAGAATTTTATGAGAGTGCATCCTTTGAGTCTCTGATAGCCTCCTTTTTTTCCCCACCAAAGTTTTCTTCTGTTTTAGGACTACATGTGCTTTATTGTCTTCCACACCACTGATTAAGCATTGTTAATCTGAAAACAATTCCATATGAGATGTGTTAGGATAAAATATGTATGATTCTGCACAAATATGAATATGCTGGAGTTGGATTTTCAATCCACTGTTTTATGATAGGCCCAGAATTCTCCTATAGCCAGTTATGCTCCTGTCTTATTAATCTTTTTGGCATTGTTAAACTCACCTTTGTCAGATGGACAACTTAGGTTGATGAATTAAGTTATTTTGAGTGATGCTGCAGTACTCATTAACTTCAAATTGAACTACTGCTCAGAGAATTTTTTGTCATATTTGACATCTTAAAGCTGGAAATGGAGCTGTTTTATGTACTTTCCTCTTGGATGAACGTGTCAATCTACATACAGCATCCTGCCTTTTTTCATAAGTAAAAGGTTTGTATGTTAACATATTTAATTCCATTTTTTTATTTGTGTGTTTCTAATTCATGGAGTGAATGTCAATGAGTATTGGTCATTTGGAAAGTAAAAGAAAATGACTGATTTGTTCATAGAAAGTGCTAAGACACTTCAGTGATCTTAAGTGAAAATTGAACTGCAGATGCTAAATTTTAAATTTGGTTTCCTTAAAGTAGTTGTTTAATCATGGGAAAAAATGCAGTTAACATTTTTTCATTGTGGTCATTAATTCATTGTAACTCTACATGGCATTTAAGTTTCAAAACTTTTTAAGATTAGTCGTTAGTAATTAGATCATGGAAATGAAGGAATTAATTATGGTGAAATTAATAGATGTTTAATAAAGAGGATTTTAATCTTTGATAGCTTTCAGAAGCTCTTTGAATAGATACAGTTTTTTCAGATATTTTAAAGCTTGTCATGTAAGCCTAATGTTTAAAGGGATACCCTGCACGAGATCTGTGGTTCTGCCTATGGCAAGTTTGTGATTTTGCAAGGAGGAGTAATGTTTAATATGTTTTTTCTAAGCATTTAATATTTTGATATATGTGCTAATTGGTTAGACACTCCCATTGATGAATAGAGTTTCGGGGGACTGTAAAGATCTCTTGTAGAAAACCAGAGCCATGTGATGGTTATTTTTCAAACTAGGATCATAATAAGGAGAAAGTAAGCATAGGGCATTGTGGGGTAAAATGTTTCTAATACCATTTCATATTTCTGTGTGGAGCTACAAGTTGTACAAAGGAAAAGGTGGAAGAAAAAAAAAAATTTCTTCCTTTTCATTTATGCAACACCTGATGTATAGCGTCTTAAAATCTCGTACATCTGTCTGAAATATTTGCAGAATGAAAATGGAGCATAAATTAAAAGAGTTTGTCATAACTAATGACAGGTAATTTGGCTGTCAAATACAAAGCAACACAATAATTCAAGTAAAGAAATAGTAATATGGCTAGAAAGAAATGCACCAGCTTTCAAGTCTCTCTTTGAAGTTTTCTTGTGGAGACTTAGATGGGAAGGAGAAACATTTGGAATGCAATGAATACTGCATAACAGGAAAATGAGTAGTGCTCTTCATGAAAGTACTGCTTGAAATTCTGAAGTTCCTTAGTCAGACCATCATATGAAAAACAATCTCATTCTGGGTAATGTTTCAGTTGAAAATAAGCACCTATTTCTTAATTAACTTTATTACATTTCCGAGTAATTATTAAACAAACCAAAAAAAAACGACCCAAAAAACCCATGGCATCAGCAATCTGTATGGCTAAAAGCAGCTCTCCATTCTTTAGTGTCTTCAGGCACTAGGTGCCTGTTTTCACATTTATTTAAGAAAATTAATTCACACTGCAGTTTAATTTAAAATCAAACAAACTTCCTGCTTTGGAATCTTCCAGAGTTGAACTGCAGATGTTAAATTGCAAACTTGGCCTCCTTAAAGAAGGTATTTAATGAAAGAAATCTGTTCCAGATATTCCAAAATTACTTTCAAAATATGTGGCAATGTCTTGCACTGAGCTTTATAGGGATGATTGTGCTGCTGTTGAAGGGTTTACCCAAACAACAAAAAGCTGTCAACAAATTTCTCCTTTGAAGTAAGGAGCAGAGGCTATTATTGCAACAACACGTATAGAATTAATGTCAAATTCCTTTATTTTTCTCCTCTACCCTCCTCCCCCTTTCACTTTTTTCTGACAGTATAAAGCACTCGTTTCCTTTTCAGCAAGGTGTTATCAAAACCTCTGTAGACCAGAATACTGCATGAACTAAAGTTGGTTTAATGAATTGCTTTTTAAAAACTTGTCCCCTAGTATTCAAGTTTTTATCCATTTTTTCTACAATGGGTTGGTGGTGTATCTTTTAATATTGAAGAGTAGATAATTTAAAGTGAAAACTACAATGCTATTGTGCTTTTTTTAAATGAAAAATTTATATTCAGGACAATTCTGACATAATGTGCGTTTTGGAGACAGATCAAGTAACAATGGGATTACTTTTGTCTTAGTACAGATTTGATCAGGTTTTAGCTCTGTATAGGAAGGTAAATGTATTCTCTAGTGAGTACATTCCTATATGACAAAAATAGTTTTATTTAATTAACTAGTACTTGTTCCTGAAACACTTTTTTTGTTGTTTGTTTGTTTTGGGTAAGTTTTATTTATTAAGGATTTATTAAAGCACGTGCACGTACTCTGGAGAGGTCTGGTCACTAAATTTGGAAGTTTTCATGCAAAACCACATTTAAAAAACCTCAAACCCAGTGATGCTGATATCTCTGAAATAAGGCTGCAGATGGAGATTAGATTTTCATTTCCAGACCATTTTAGACTATACTCATGGTTGGCAGACCTTATTAGGGTTAGATATATCCTAAATGAAATGTGACAGCTAATTAATTAATTTTGGGCAGTTCTCTCCTATTCTTGTCCTTGCCTCCTAGTTTTCACTGCCTCCTTGTTTCTCTGAAAATAAGTGGAAATTTTTGTTCAAATTACAAGTGATCAGAACAATTATACAAGGAGGAATCGGAGTGGGCATGATGTGTTTAGGACCTTAAGGATACTTCTGTCCTTCTGCTAGTAAAATGTATTGAGACTGATCTTGGGCTTGTCCAGCTAAATTATTTCTAATTATTCCTGGATCAGCAGGAAATTTTTAGTTTTACCTGGCAGCTGTTGCACCAATCTTAGACAGTGCAGAGAATTACAGATTTTATCAATGTAAGCCATACTTTCAGGTGGCTCATTTAGAAACTTAAAATTTATTTTAAGGTCATATATATTAAAAGACAAAGCTAAATACTTCTTGCAACACTGTGGTTATATTTTAAAGTGTTATAATACTTAATTATTTTATTAAATATTGATAATTTTTCTACTTTTCCGACAGCAAAAATTCATTAGCTCTAAGCTCAGAAAAAATCCCTACAAGGAGCAGTTTTCAAAAACTGTAGGATGGTGATTTATCCTCAGTTACACTACTGTAGTCATGCTTTTGAGATACTTGTGTCAATTTGGAATTTGTATGAAGAGAAAAATCAATAGATTTTAAGCTAATTAACCTCAGAAATTTTGATTTGAATGCAGTTCTTGTTTAAACCAACTGATCTCACATGAAAACTGACTTTTATACTTACTAAAACTGTGATAATAAACTAATAACAGTTTTAACAGCTCCCTTGTGAATACATCTATTCATATTATTATCCTCCTGGATCATAAACACACAAAAGCTATATTTTGTAGTGAAATACTGTTATCAGAGGCTTCTGAATTAATACCATATTTGTGATTCTTAAATGTTTCTACAGAAAGGTATATAAAAGTATATTTTACTGAAATGTACTGACACAAGGGAAAAAAAGCAGGAACCCCAACAGCACACAAACAGGTCAAAAAACAATTGTCAGTGTGTCATAAGTACACTATTGACTGAAGAGAATATTACCAGAACACTCTTGCATATTGATTTTAAATTCAGGCTACTCTTCCATAGAAAGAGCTTGCTTCTTTTCTTGTAAAGTTTCCTATTTGTTGTAAATCATGTTCCTTGCTATGATTTGGGGTTTTTCCCCTTCCTTTCTCTTTCTTTTTGTTCAGTATTTTAACTTTCATAGCATGTGTAATTCGTTTGATGCACAATAACTGAAATAGAGCTGAAGTGTGTGTTTACATTGTGGAGTGTAGAAAATACATTGATAAGAGTTTTCCTATGTGTGATGCTATAGGTAGAATTAGACAGTTTGGCAGAAGCCAATCGTGGTTTCTCTCTTTTCTACTCAGAAGCATTGTTTTTTTTCTTTCTCTCTTTCTCTCCTTTGGATTGGCAGGGAGCACATAAACGGCCTACAAGGGTTGTGTCGGTAGTGGTGTCTGACCACGTCATTTCATTCTCTTAATTGTTGTTCATGTCACTGAACTTGCAACTTGAATGACTAAATGAAATATGCCATTTCTCTAGGACTTCACAGTGGCTTTCTGCTTTCAGTAGTTTGTGTGCTGTCAGCTGAGTTTGTGTGCGTATTTTAGGATGTATCCTCAATACCTCAATACCCTTTGGCATCTAGACCTTTTTCTCCCTGGTTTTGAAACAACTTTTAGAAAAGGGTCAGGACATAAAGACCTTTGTTTAAATGAAATAATGATATGGTGGGCAACTTGATTCTTCTGTTTATTCCAAATCATCATAAGCTGTAGATACCTTTCAATTCTTTCCCATTGCAAGGTTCTATTATCAGTCTTGAGAAAGTAATAAATTACTGAGAAAGTGATAAACTATTCAGATGAACAGCATAGTGAATAAAGTTGCACCAGGAAATCTTTACCAACAAATATAAAGCAACTCTAAATATATTTTTGTAGATAATAATTTTTACATCTGGAATAATCTGTGTCATTATGAAAAGAGTAGAAAATTCTCACTCAAAAAGGGAATTTCTCAGGTAAAAATTTTGCCTTTACACAGAACCGAGTTTCCAAGGAGTCTAATAATCAGTATGCTGATACACCTGACCTAGAAATTTAAACTGCAATATTAAATTCATTCCCTTTCTAGGGCAGAGGCCCCACTTTTAGCTGTATATGTGCTAGATTGCCTTGGAAACATTTTCTGTGGATCTCATGAGACGATGTCCCAGAAACTTGACTTTTAAGGCAAAAATGACTCACTCTCTATGGGGTGAATGCATAAGACACAAAGTAGGGATAAAAGTTACTTCCTAACCAATTTTGTCAGTGCTTCAGAAATAATCTTTCAGTAGTATTTTCTAATAAGGTAAAGTAGAACTCTATTTCATTTTCCTTTGGCAATAGACACCTCATAATCCAAGCTATTCAAAATCAAAGGATGCAATAAATGTCTCATTTAAGCACAAAAATTTTAAACTTTTTTTCTTTTAAATTTTTATCCATATTAATTCAGAGCAGTTAGTCTTGCTCAGGAAAAATGCTCCTCATCAGTAAATGGATATAAGCTTAAATTGCAGTACTTCCCTTTCTCCTACACTAAGTATAATGCAGAGACTTCACCACTATAATGGTTTAACCCCAGCCAGCAACTAAGCTCCACACAGCCGCTTGCTCACTCTTCCACCCACCAGAAGGGGGTGAGACTCAGAAGGGTAAAAGCACCAGATAAAAAGAGTTTAATAGGTAAAGCAAAAGCTGCACACACAAGCAAAGCAAAGCAAGGAATTCACTCACTGCCTTCCCATGGGCAGGGGTCTCCAGGAGAGCAGGGCCCCATCCTGCATAACAGTGACTTGGAAAGACAATTGCCATCACTCTGAACATCTCTCCTCTTCCTTCTTCTTGCCCCCCACTTTATATTCTGAGCATGATGCCATATGGTGTGGAATATCCCTTGGGTCAGTGGGGGTCAACTGACATGGCTGTGTTCCCTCCCAATGCCTTTTTCAGCCCCAGCCTCCTCACTGGTGGGGTGGTATGAAAAGCAGAAAAGGCCTTGGCTCTGTACAAGTGCTGCTCAGAAATGAAAAAAACATCCCTCTATTATCAACACTGTTTTTGGCACAAATCTGAAACATAGCCCCATACAAGCTACTCTTGAGAAAATTAACTCTACCCCAGCAAAAACCAGCAAATAATGAAGAGCCAGCTGAAAAATTTTGTATTCACTAGGTGAAATATCTTCCTGTTCAGAGGGCTCAGGGTAATACAGCAGTTTCAATTTTTTTTGGTCTGCCTGAAATTTAAAAGCCTGTATGATAAAATGAGATGTTTTGTACATAAACAAGAAGATCAATCTAAGGCCTCTAAGGGAAACTTATTATGAATGATAGTGGTTACTCTGATTTTTTTTGTCTGCCACATTGATTTATCCACTATAAATGTTTGATTTCAATCTAGATATATCAAAATGGGACTAGCGTAACACAGTATTCATAGACTTTATTTAATTTAGAAGGCCATAACATCACTAAAATTTTGGGTTGAAATATTTACTGACTACAAAAGCCATGCCTGTTCTAAAACAAACAAGTAATTCTATCCTTGAAAAAAAAAAAAAAAACAAACCAAAGTTATTATCTTTAGATCATGTAGACAAATTAATCGCATTTTAGGACTTATAATTCCAAAAAGGGTATGATTACCCATCCTTTTTTAGTAATTTCAATAAATAAATGAAATCTCTTACCCAGTCATAGAATCCTGAGGATGTGGCCATTTCCATCCTAGTTGTACACATTAGTTTACACATTTACAGTACAGTATTGCCTTTCTTAAAATGAATGGCATTGTAGGCTCAGGTAAAAAACAGTACTTTGGATCTGACATTTCTCTTTGTCCTATGTACGTTTGTGGTGCTTATTGTAAATGCTTGCATTTTCCCAAGATAGCCTAGTGAAAACAAAAGGAAGGTACTGATGGTGATGAATATGTGCTTGGTGTACGAATGTGGAAGTGGTCAGTTTGCTCCTGAGCTTGTGTCTGGTTACAGGGGTTGAGGCTTCAAAGGGGAAAGCTCAAAGAAAGCTTTACATACATGGGGAAGGTTTGATGAGGAATTGTGCTTCCTCAGACAGCCTAACAAGTAGCTATGCAATGCCTTGCTACTCCAGTAGCAGTTTCTAGTGATGAGCATGTAAGGTGAAGTCCTTCTAGGGAATTTAAAAAGAGAGTAGGTCAATTGCTAGAATCACTAGCTAGAATCTGTAAGCATGAGTGGTTGAGTCTTAATACCCATTTAAAAAAGCCAGAGATAACTAGTTTTTATGTCTGCCCAGTAGTATTTCTTTTCTTTTCTCCTTCTCTGTGAAGTATTAGAAATGCTGTGTTTGAATTTCTGTCTTCCCTGAGGTGTAGAAATAGTGTTATTACCCTCCTTTGCAATATGATACTTCTGACTACGAATTCTGAAAATGGTACCTATTCTTGTGTGAGCCAGACACTCTTGGCTTTACTTACCTTTTTTTCCTGTCCATCACCAGACTCGTGTTTCTTTGAAGATTCCTAAAATAGTTTTTCCCACTTAACAATAGACTTTTTATTCTCAGTTTCTTTCTATTCTCAGTTTCAGCTTGCATATTTTGAAATAAAAAATTGCTATATGATTATTTTAGTATTCATAATACCAGGAATTTTAAAATTCTGTGAATAACATTTCTTAATCTTCAGTGGTGTTTTGGTGAATAAATGATGCTGTGTAGCAATTCGCTGAAGTTGTTAATGAAAATATTGAACAAAAAGAGGCTCATAATTATTGCATTCAATCAGATAATACATTAATCAGTTCAGAAAAATATCATTATATGATATGATAGTTAATCCACTGGAAATTCATTTTGCAAAATGTTTAGGTGCACTAGTACAAATGTCTTATGAAACCAAGTTTTATTTTCCATTTTGCATTTCATTACAAAGTAATTATTCTTTGAGACAGAATTGAAACAGGTGTGTGAAGTTTTTACATTAAACCTCTTTTTCCTCTGTTAATAAATACTTTGTGAAAGGATCCTGATTTGTTGACCAACTTCTACTAAACAATGCCCCCTAAATTAATGAAGTATTTAGTTGCTGCTGCTTATTTTCATAGGTCTACTCCACTGTTGGTCATCAAAAGCTCAGTATATAGGATAGATAATTCCCAATATGTGTATTTCCTATGCTTGATTTGTATTTCCTCTATTTTAGATGACTAAGGAAGTTGATTCAAGAAAATGATTGTAAGCATTTATTATTTTCAATGTACTAATTATGTTTCAAGGAATGAAAAGCTTTGAAACCCTTTTTAAAATGCCAGGTTGCCTGTTGCTTTAGCAGACTGGGGAGGGATTAACAGGGAATAGTAGGAATGGGTAGTCTTAGTGCAATGATGAGGTCATTTTCTATAAAGGAATATCTGTATAGCTTTATAGCTATACCTCAATAATAGGCTGAAGCTAGTGAGGAATTAGCTTTCCACAGAGATGGAGCTCAGCATGGAATGGCCCTAGAATCTTAAATCAAGATCCTAAGTCCATTGATGTCTGGAAGGCAAAAGTCTGCAAAGGCTGCATCACCAGAAGTTGCCATAAAGAATAAAAAATGTACCAAGATATAGGATATGTCCACCAAAAATTACTGTTGCTGAAGAAAAATGCAATGATGCATGAGGAATTTTCTGTAAGTGTTAAAAACTATTTTCAGGCTTTAATGTAATCTATCAGTAAGTTGGCTGATCAGAAATAAGAAATCTAGGGATTCTTTGTAGAAAATATGCCTTATGAGAAATGTAAAGGATTGTGATTTCGATGTTTGCAAACTCTAACTTTGGACAGGATCTAGTCTGAACATTTCTGATCAGAGGGTTTGATTCATTGATCCAAAAGTGAGTGGGTAGTTGGTCAAATGGGTGATTCTGATTCCACCATACTTCCTGAAATTTGTCACAAAACTTATCATTCATGTTGAGATTCTGGTGAGAGTGGTTATGAATTACTTCATTACTGGTGAGCTTACAGTAGCCAAATTAACGCTGAAGAATAATAAACATGGTACATTAATCTGACAGATTTTACCTAAAGGAAACTCTGGAGCCTCTTATTTGTTCATTAGACAAGTGGGATAGCACGGTAAAAGCAAACTGTTGAAGAAATAATATTTTCGCCTTTTTTGTTGTTTTTGTGTTGCTGAGGAGCTTTGCTGACTCTGGAAATTTCATTAATTTCCTGGATTGTTCTCAGTAAGAGTTGCTTCTTGCTTTTTGACAGTCACAGATAGTTTCTAGGATATGCAAAGGTGTTTTCTGCTGATGCGGTAGCTGCCTTCCCAAAATACGCAGAGAATTAGCTTACTTTTGCCAATTTGAAGAGTGAATGCTTGGCTTCTTTCCCAGTTCTTTGTTAACTGCAAAATTTGTTGTTTCTTCAGCCACAGCTATGTCATTTTTACTGGTTTTTTGGGGGGATATTTTGGTGTTTTTCTTCTTTTCTTTACACATATTTTTTTACAACCATACTGATTGAATCATGCCAATCTTTCTCACAGCTCATTTATTAGGCTTTCCCCTTACCCACAGATATACAACCAGTTATAAATCCGAGTCTGAATCACTTGTAGGGTTAAAATGGACTTCTGGAGGATATCTGCTAATTTTTCTCTGTTTTTATAGCTGTCTTCACACTAGCATTTTCAAAGATTGTGTTCCAGTCTTTTTTCTTCTTCCAGATCATTTGTCTCTCTTTTCTTTACTTGATCTCCTTTGAATATCCTGTTCCCAAGAATTAGACTGAGTAATGACTTTTGAGTAAGAGTCTCCAACAAATCAGTCATTTGATATTTGTAGGTTTTCCATTTTGCTGACCATGGCTTCTTGCAGGGACAGGCAGCTGCACGCTGTCTATTGATAAAGCTGGCTCAGTAGAGTTCCAGTGAAGAGCAGTTATTTTTTTCTTCCGTTCTTCCAACTGTGCTTACGTGTATCTTAGAAGATAAAATGGCATTGGCACTGGCTCCTCCTTCAGTCTCTTCTTAGTGTGAAAAGAAGACTTCATTTGTTCAATTCCAATCAGTCATCTCTTCATCAAGCTATATTGATTCTTTTTTCTTTTCACAGCAGGGAGAGCACATTTTATGTAGGGTGAGTCTCATTTAATTTCCATTAATCATGTGAGGAAAGTCAGGAAAAAACTGAGCCTGCATTAGACTATCAAAGGATTTAGCCCAGTTCCTTCCAGTAAAGAACTGAAGGTAGTTGAATGCAGTAAAGATGAGATATAGATGACCACCTGAATCTCTCTCGATTTCCCACAGTACTTGAAAGGATTGGATATTTTTCGCCTGGAAGTTATTTGAGTTCACTTCTATTTAACCCATGATGTGGTACCATCCTATTAATTTCTTAAAGAAAAAAAAAGTAAAAAACAGTCTCAGTGCTGCTAACTTATATAGTTAATTTGGAAGAAATATGTCATTGAATCTTTACATATTAAATGTCTTCATTATTTGTGAGTACTTGAAACCCCTCTTCAATAAGGAAACAACTCCTGTGTGGTTGACCTTCCTTCCTGAGTGCTTTGTATCCTGCTAAATCGGAACAAGTTGACTGTTCCTCAATGAATGTACTTCTCCATGCATTTTCTGGAAGAAGCAAATGCAAACAGAAGTAGAATGGAGGAAGTGAAAATGTGGAAATTATTCTAATAAAGTGTGTGGTTCCATTTTTGATGAAAAATATTGCCAGACTGATTCAGGAGTTTAGATCTCCTTTTTGTAATTAGTACTATGCCTTTAATACTGTTAACCATGTTTCAAATAGGTTTGGAAAATATTGTTAAAATCTTTTTCATCTTGGGATCTTAAGTGATCTGAGAGCTAGCAACCAAAACTGTTATGTTTCTTTCCAAAATATCAACTAATATTTGAAAAGAAAGTTAAAGTTCTTTTGCACTTTAAAATACAGAACTGTTTAGTTATTGAATATAGTTTTAAAGGTATAGTGAGCAATAATTTCATGTAATGAAAAAAACCAGTTATTGCTCCACTGATGTATTTTTAATGCTGCTTTTAGATCATTGATGAAAATGATTCTGAAGGTTCTTTCCACTTGAAAGTTTTACAAATTGCACTTCATGTTCAGCATCCCTTGGTATTGGATTCTTTTTCTGTGAGATGTCATTGGTCATGTGGGTGCTAGAAAGATGAGTAGTCTTTTGTTACAGTATTGGGACGCCACGAAGACAGTTTATAAAGAGGCAGGCAGAGATAGGAAGCATCACTGTGAAACCACATTTATAAATTGTAAGACTGCTGATCGGGGGAACAGTTGCATCCATTAGTAATAAGGAAGATGAAGAAGTTAATTAAAGGGAGGAAATGCTGAAGGCAAAAAGGGAAACAAATTAGAGTGCTAGTCATATATATTATACAAAATTAAAAACATGTAAACTTAAGAAATGGAGGTGTAATTTCATTTTACATTCCTGATCTCTGCACAGACTTCTTAGGTGTTCTCCATAGCTTTATGGTATAATCTGAAATACATGGTAAAATTATAGATTAATAATTTAAATCTGTATTCTGAGAATATTTTAAGAATTGATTGTTCATGAGTGTTATCTTTGTAAAATAGCAGTGACCAGAATGTTAATATTTATGCCCTGGTAAAACACCTCTTTTGTTATAATTTAAAAATGTTTTTCTTTTAGACTGGAGCAGGAACCCATATGCTAGGTGTTATAAAATTAGAGATTACTGTATGTGTGTCTGTATATATATATATATATATTTACACACACCTATGTATTTTTAAACTTGATTCTGACAGTGAGCTCTATCTTCTTCCATTAAGATGAATTCAGCTCTTTTCTGCCTGTAATGTTATCAGGCAGACAGGTGAAATATAGTTTATATTTTTAGAGATTTGGATAGTAGTAAGATTTGATCCGTGATTGTGTTCCTGTAACACCAATACTTTATTTTGCACATTGATATCATTATGATTACTTATCGATTGATTGTGATTACTATTGATTAAAAAATCTTGAAGGGATGGAGAATCTATTAATACTGGATATGAGGACATTAAATTTACATTAAGATAAAAATGATGAAAAAAAGAATCAGTGTAGCTTTGCCTATGTACCTTACTGAAGAAGCTCAACAAATACAGGTAAAACCCAAAACGTTGTTGGAATTGTAAAAAGGACGAGACCCGGCTCTGGCGGGGGGAGAACCTTGCAGACCAGCCAATATGGTTGATAAAAGCAAAACTCCGTTTATTAGCAATCCAAAGGCACTTACATAGTATACCAGCTTGTTAACTCCTAAGTGGCTTAAAGCTTATCAAAGCACATTTCTACTTCTACGTAATTGGACTTACATTGGCAAGCTTCTACAGTTATGTTATGATTAAAAGAATTCAGTGTTCACCCTTCTCCCTCCGGGTCTTATCTCCACAGCTGTACCTTTTCAAAACTCCCTCTTTGTTCCCAGCCCCGCTCGTTTTCTTCACACAAGAACTTTCTCATGGAGAGTTTTTTCTCACACACAGGCCTTTTGCTTTCAGGCCTATTGCTTGTACAGTTCTTCTATTGATCCCATAATTCTATCAATGATCCATGCCCCGGATCCTTTAATAATTGCAACAAAACGTAATCATTCTCTTTTTAAGTAATACTCCTGTTCTTCATATCATAGCACTTAGCGCATCTTTTTCTGTACTCTGATATCTGGTCCATGTTATTTTTAATATTAATTAAGAGAGTTATGTGTTTTAGTCCAGAAGAGCCATGTGTGTGGATTCAGATCTACAAGTATTGGTTTTCTAGACATATGGCAGAGTTGTGCTACACATATATGCAAATAAAAGGAAAAGGAACAGTATTTAAAAGCTTATTTTCCATCTTTCTAGAAATTCGGGTTTTCATTCATATTCCCAATAGCTTTCTTCTTTTTTGGTTGTGGACTACATGATTACCCCACCACATGAATTTTAGACTCAAACTACCTGCAGGAATGAACTATTTAAAGAAGGTATTTCCTCATAAAATGTTCACTCCACCTGCTACTTCCAGTCCAGCTGAGTTTGGTGAATCTGCCACTCCTAAATTTTCTTTCCTGACTCTTGAAGGTTACAGTTTTGCCACCATCTACTGAAACTGATTTAATGAAATGTATAATTCACAGAGGAAAATTAGTGCCAGTTTTTGTGAAGATACTGAAATACTGGTCCTGCCATCTTCCATTGATGCGGTTGCCAAGTTTTCTTCTGACGAAATATCCTTAACAAAGACATTCTTCATCTTATCTTCTCGGCGGCCTTAAGAGAAGGAGCTGAGCAACAGAAAGTGCTGATCGTAGGTGCTTGTGGATGTGCTGTGCCTTACTGAGGTATGAAGAGCAACAGAGATGAGGGCCCAGGTTTAATAGAAAAGTGGTGGGTTTTTCAAACCGAGATCCAATGGTTTTTTGTATTTTTCCTGGCTTTGTTGCTATTTTGATAGTCTTTTAGAATCTATTCAGTAAGACAAATTTTATCTCTTTATCTAGCAGAAGGATTATTTGACATAAAGTCCAGAGACCTATCAGAGGTGGTAGGGCAGAAAGAATGCTAGTGTGTCTTTCAGCAGTCTGCTTGTCTCCTTAGGCATCTGCTTTTCTCTAAGATAACTCAGCTATGCAGAATCTTGTATTGCTGTTGCTAGACTTCTATGATCCCACCTAGTTTGATTAAGGTTATCCTTAACAGTCAGTGTAGCTAGATAGACCACCTCAAAAAGTTATTATCAAGCACCACATACAAATTTAGATGATTATAAAGCAAAATAATGTGAAATAATGAGTAAATTTTTGAAACCAAAGTTTCTTTTAAAAATACACTGAAAGTGTACTGAAATTGTTGTGGTCGGGTTTTGAAAATGTAGCTTAAAAAGGTATATTTTTGAGAAACATCAAGCCTGAGGTAGATTTAAATCCAGCTTCCTTGAAAATTCAGTACAGCACATTATTATTTAGCAACATTTCAAGTCACAGAACAGTGGGAAAAATATGTTTCTTTTCATTACATGATTATTTATTCTTTTAACATGCTGTGAACTTCATTGTGCAGAGAACATTACAGTTAAATATGTTAAACAGACCAGCAATAAATGCTCACACTAAGTAATAATGGTAATAGTATCAGGTCACTGATATCCATTTCTGTAAAGTGATAATTCCATTGGAGAACGATATTCAAGATCCAAACATTTATTGTCTTTTTATAGACAGTTGTTACAATAAGGGTTTAGTGAGCACTGGCATCACAGGGAGAAAATTGTGTACCTCAGCTGCTGTCCTGCCTGTGGCTGTAATGAAGTCTCTGTAGTAATCTAATTGTATTGACTTAGGAAAAAAATGAAATTCTAATTGTCAACATAAAGCTCGGCAAATTGTCAGTAAAAACATAGTGACTTAAGCTTTGTTGACATTGATGACAAAACTGTACTTTGTGGCCAAGAAAAAAACAGATTCTTTTGAATTATTAAACTTCAAATCACATAAATTATGTAATAAACTGACATTTTGTACAGCTTGATAGTGAAATTACTTGCATGTGTTCTTTCCTTTAGATTTTCAAGGGTGCAAAGGGATTTCCAGATGTGTTCATTAGAAAACACAGTTTTGGAGTGTTGTGTACAAAACTACCTTAATTTGTGAAAATTACAAGAAGAAAAATCCAGAGTGGAACAAAAAAGCCTCAAACCCTCAGATTAGAATCTTGAAATCCCTCTGATTTGACACCTACATGACAAAAGTAGTCTATGAGGAATAATTTTTTTATTTTATCGTGAGGTACAGTTTGTGTAGTCTCCATCCTTGGGGTTGGACCAGATCACCTCTTTGAACTCCATTCTGCGATTCCAGGACATATCCTAGTACAGGTGTCAGAAAAACCACACTCCCCAAATGCTTTTGAGCTACTGAAGCTGTTTTAGTAGTGATCACAATTATACTAAAAAGAAAAATAAGTAAAATCCAACAAATACAAAACTGCCCATCAGGGCAATAAGGATTTATGCTGTTTTGCATGTAATGTACCATAGAGTGATGGCAAACAAGTTGCGGCCCAATGACTGTGCTAGGGTCAGTTGCTGACACAGTTTTGATTGCCTTTGAAAGGTTTGAATGGCTAATATCACAAGGAGAAGACTCAGAAGGTGTCAGGTGTAGCCCATATAAAAATGATTTCAGAGGAAGCTGCTCTCTTCATCCAATATTTAATTCTCTAAGAATGCTGCTCTACTACCTTGTCAATCTACACATAGTTGATATAATCCCAAACAATTCAAGATAATACAATATTTTTCTGTTAATTTTGGAAGCATTCTAGATTACCAAACACTTGCAAAAGAGAAGGAACAATTAATCTACTTCAACATGTACTGGAAGTGACAGCAAGAGCTTTGTGTATAGGTGCTTGGCATTTTAAATGCTTTCCAAGAAAATGGATCTGTTTATGCATCAGGCTTTTTCAAAAGATACGACCCAATTGCTTGCCATCTTCATATTTGTTTTTATAATGAGCTTCTTGATTTCACGCCAAGTCTTGATTTTAGGGCCAAGGTTGGGATGTAACATGCTAAGCATTTGTGTATTTGCTACACAAGCAGTGTTATGGTTCTTACAGTACTTCCCGCTCTGTGTGATGCATTTTTCACTATGTATGGTAAACTTTCAGCTATAGTCTATAAAGAAAACAGTAACATTATTTTCTGCTGTAAGCTTAATGCCACATACTGTATGAGTGGAAGCAAAATGAATGACCTGCTGTAGTGTCATACAAAAAGAGAGCTCTCCACAGCAGCAACTGTTGGCCAGGGTGAGTGGGGAGAGCTAGCCGGTTCAGATAAGTCATCTATATGATGTTTTCAGCTATGGCTAGTTATGACCAGACTGCTTTTTGATTTTTTTTTTTTTCCTCTAAATGCCGGTATGAAGAATTTTCCCTGCTAGCTATAGTTCTTCTTCTTTATCTGAAAATCTACAGCTCATCCAATTCCAGTATGTTCCTTACCGATCCAAATGATGATTGGGCCTAGATGCTGCCATAGTGTGAATTTATATTTTAAAGTTCCTTTATGTCTTTCATTCTTTCTATGAATTAAGAAAATAATGCACAGAGAATCAATAAGTAATGAAAATGTCTAGGACCAGCATTATGTTCCAGGTGACAGTTTCGACAGGAGGTGTGGAACCCCTTCCATGGGTTCACAGGTCTAGACAGGCTCCTGCTTCAGCATGGGCTCTCCATGGGGTCACAAACTCTGGCATCTCCGGCTATTCCAGCATGGGATCTTCCATGGGCTGTAGTGTGGATATCTCCTCCTCCATAGCCCTCCACGAGCTGCAGGGGGACAGCTTGCTCCACCAAACCTCACAGAGTTGAACACTATACAGTGAGGGAACTGAGTGATGCCTGGCTGTGGTGGTGGAATAAAATGTCGTTGTATTTAATGACTGTGTTTCAAAGGGTCTATTCCATGGGACTGTATTCACAGTTTTAGGACCAGTGCTACTTCTGACATCCTCATGATCTAAAAGTTGGCTTTTCAACTATTTTTAATGAAAATAATTTTTTCATGGATAATACATAAAGTTGTCACATGAAAATGGTGTAAAAATAACCAGTTACTTAAAATCTCAAAATTTAATCATACATTGCATTTTTGTTACAATGGCTGGCTAAATAATGTGTAGAAACTCATTATAAGGAGAAAGTTGATTAACCTATTCATGTCCTCAGTTTCTGGATTCATAAGGCATTTACACATAACTAGGATGAAAACTGTCAGGATATGATCAGAAGATGATCTAAGGTCTTAAAACCTGGTCATGATTTGTTTTGGGAGGATTGAGAAAAGTCATTGAAAATTTTGTTTGTAAAATTTACTACATAAATAAACTGCTAAACATTGCATTTAGTTAAAATTGAGGGCAGAGAGAAGCAATCATGATTGAAAAAAATAAAAATTACAAAATGCCTGTTTGCTAATTTATTTAAAACCTGCTTATTAAGTTCTTTATTTCTGTTTTGACTAATTTCAGTGATATATGTATTGTCATAATATCGTGTGAGTTCTATGACTTATGGCTCTAATTATTCACTGTGAGTTAATTTATACTATTAATATCTCATTCACTAGAAGAATGGTAAAACCTAGAGAGTGTTGATTTTGATAAATATGTAGCAACACAGACAATTACATGAATATTTTTGAGATTCGCATTTTAAAAATCTTATGAAAACAACATTTCTTTGATCCTTCAAATGAATGTAATCTGGTTTTTATTTCTCATTGAATCAACTGACTCATTTTTGTGCATTTTTTACCTTCTTTTAGTGAAAAGAAAGGCAGCTCTTAAGTGCAAAATTGATTGTTTTATCTGGTTTATAAGTCTGTTGAGTTTGTTTGTTTGTTTTGGATTTTTTTGGTCTGTTTTGTGTTTTCTTCTTCCTCCTGAGAAGGAACATTTTTAATGGGTATATTGCAGAAAGAACTCTTCCATAAACAGAATGAGACTGCTTTAATTTAATTTTTAAGTCACAGAGAAAATTTAATATCTTCCAGTCTAAAGGCAATGTGACAGCTGAATATGAATATAAATATCTGTAAAAGAAAGTTAAGGAGGAAAAAAAATTTAAACAGTTTCTTCTTAAATGGCATAAACACTTTTATTCTGAAGAAATATTAGCAGTAAGTTCTTTAAGCAGTCTGCAAACAGTTACTGCTTGCTTGTGTGTGAGAAGAACTTAAACTAGTTCGGGAGTTCAACAGATTATAATTGTATCCATCTCCTAAAGGGCAAATGAATTTTTGTTTTTCTAAAATAAGGATGTCCATATAGTAGGATCAGTTATTAATTTAATTTGCTAAGTATAATAAAAGAGTGCAAACTTCATTTATTAAAGATATATTTTAGAAAGGTGAGATTTTTCTTCTATGGCTGCAAGCTATATGAAGAAAATTACTTTTACCTCAGCCAAAACCAATACAAAAAAAAAGGTACATGACTCTCTTTCTCCAGAATCAAATTTTCCTGAAGGATGTCATAAAGGACAATAAAACAATATTCAGAAATAGAGTGTAAGATACTCTGGATGGATTACTTTTATATTTTTAATAGTTTCTTACTGATAAATTTGAAATGCAAATCCAATTTAAAATAGAAACCAAAGATTTACTTTAAATTCATGAAAACTACCAAATTCTTAATAGATGCCTAGTAAAAACAGCATTGATGTGGTTAATGCTAGACGAATGCATCTGTTCTATACCCATAGAACCTGATTTTCTATACATTCTGAAATAATCTTCGTGTAATATTATATGTGAAATACAGGCCTCTCATTTACTTACTTATACTTGCATCTTTCTTTTCCAGATGACACGAGAGCAGTATATATTAGCAACACAACAGAACAGCCTTCCAAGGACTGAACATCCTCAGTTTTACCCAGTAGGGATTTATGGATGGAGAAAGAGGTGCTTATACTTCTTTGTCCTTCTGCTGTTGGTTACCATGATTGTTAATTTAGCAATGACAATATGGATTTTGAAGGTCATGAATTTCACAGTGGTAAGTATTACAGTAACTTTATGTACCTCATTTCTTCAAGTACTAACTTCTAGTTTTTTCTTCTTCCTTTACCATATTATATAGAACTCTGATAATTTTGGATGAAAAAATCATATGTACCTCTTTGGATGTTAGTTCAGATATTTATGCTTTCTATATATATTTTGCAATGAGTGGACTGGTGCCATATCCTGATATATTTGGTTAATCATATCTTCTGTAATTATATCTAGATCTTAGGGTTTTTTGTTTGTTTGTTTGCCCAATCGAAAGTGTCATGATGCATGAAGCATCTTTTGTTTTCTTGTCACCACTGGACAATAAGCAAGAGGAGCTTACTATATCTGTTCTGTATAGTATCTCTCTTAGGAGGGAACTGCGTTGGTCAGGTCAATTTATGATTCCTTTTATAGGTGTTTTTTGTTCTTTGTATTTTTTTAGAGTTTACTGACAATTCAGACTGTGTTTCACCTAGAACCTAGAGTAGCTGTTTTGGTGTTGACAGGGGGGAGGTGAGTCTGAAAGACACGTGCTTTAATGAGTCAGTCTCTGGCTGGAATCTTTTATATCAGCAAAGTATCTCAGATGTACTCTGGAAAGAACATCTACATTCAATGGAAACTGTGGTAGGAGTGTGTACTAGCTGGCAGTGGAGTAGTGACTTTTTGTATATCGAAAGAAAAGATAGAACTATACACAGTTTAAAATAGCAGTGTTTCTGTTAAGATCAGTGCAGTCTTTCTCTCTGGATTTTAACCTTCATAATCCATATTTTGATGTAGTTAGTTACAAATTTCTAATTCCTAGGGTATAGCACATTTCTGTTCTCCATTAGTTTATCAGAAATAAAAGAATAGCCAGCAAAACCAGCATAAAACATGTCTAAAATTGTTCTATATCTGTTGATGATCTGTAATGCATTGGGTTATCTGAGACTGTTGTCTGGTGAGACATATTGTGCAAATGAATTGATTCTTCTGAGTTTTCCGCTAGTGGATATGTTGAATTCATATTTTGACAACTGTGTTACTTTAATATTCATGTACAGAAACATTTGTGAGAATCATTGGGGGGGTTGCCTTTTTTCAGAGGTGGCATTTTTTTTTTTGTTTCTGTTTTTTCTTTTTTTTTTTAGAGCAATGTGCTTTCAAAATAGGACACCCATATATGTTTTCGCTTATTGGAATAACTGTTCATTTGTACTGGAAAAATATTTAGGCATAACTGTTTTAAACAATTTTAAAATATAGGTGTTTTAAAAAGCACAGAATTTTTCTCTGTGCAGAAGATTGCATTCCAATAGAATATTTGAAAGTACTGTTTCCATATCTAGGGATTTTTTGACCTTCCACATTACAAGCTATTATAACACTATCCAGTTTAAATCTTTTCGAATTTGATCATGCAATTTTTTAAGACAAAACCAAAAGAGAAATTTAGAAATATTTTTCTTTCCCTGATGTCAAAGTTTGTTGGAAAGTTAAAAGTGTGTGGTGAATTACTAAATCAGTGCAGGAATCTAGTGCAGAAAACAAAAAAATTGTTGCAGCTCTTATAAACACCTTTTCCTTGATCATATTCAAATACAATTTTTAAATTATATGCTGAAGTATGACTTTACTTCTGCAGATTCATGGAATAGTAGTCTTCTATTTTGAGTAGTTAGTATTCACATTGGAATCTCTGTACGCATTCAAAAATTGATTGCTAGAAAATTGTCATGTTAAAAGCTGAGTAACATCTTCATGCATATGTCCTCACATGCACATCTGAGCATGAGTGGGAAATTTGTATTAAGTCTGAAAGAGTCACATTCTTAGGGGCAGATGTTTGAGAGTAAAATAATTCAGTTTATGAACCTAAAGATCATGTATTTAAAAAGGCAATCGCTTTGAAATATATATGCATTTCTTCCATGTGCATGTGTATATTTACAGATGGATATAAACTAAGAAATTTTGTTTGTATAACTGGACGGTGATAGGAAATCAGAAGTGCAGCTAGAAACCTAAAGAGTGTTTGCTCAAAAGAGGAATATAACCATGATAAAAATAATTGCTGAAATTGGACTGCTTTGACATTTTGACATTTTTTTAAATTATTTCCCGTTTTAGCATAAGCCAATGTTGAGCTTTCTATAAAGACAATAGTAATGGCAGCACTTCAAGGGGTCATGAAGAGCCAGGTCATGGTTTGTTTGTCATTGCTGTCTGACAATTGCAACACTGTTAATTTGTATTAGCTGTTGACTTTCTATTTTTAACTGTAAAGCTACAGCCACTGACAATTTGGCATAATAAAAGCCTTTCTGCAATCAAGTTTCTAGTTGGAAAAGTTTTCTGAATATACTGACCTTGCACATAAAAGTCACATTCTGAATCTGAGCTAGTTTTCCCATGCTCCCTTATACTCAGAGAGGAGAAATGGGTCTCCTGTAAGGCATTCATCTCAGTAAGATAGGCAACTAATGCGAATTTTTTTTTTGGACAAATGTTGAATAGCTTATCAAAGAAGTAATTTTTTAAAAAATGGTTTATTTGCAGTTGTGTAAAAACATAGTACAGGCAAGCTGTGCAAATGTCCTCTTATCAGGTTATGTAGTATGACTAGGAAACATGGAGAAATATTCAGGGATACAATCTCTTCTGGTGTACAAGGTAAGAAACTTGAAAGGTAAATACAAGTTACAAATAACTGCCCTGATATATAATATGCATCAGATGAGCAAAACTAAAATTAATATCTGTGTAGCAGGAATATTAGATGGAGGAATCATAGATGTAGTAATAATTTTTGAAAGATATTTTCGCACTGGTAGTTTAGTCTTACTGCCCTTTAATATCTAGTCAAGCTCTGTTACCTCACTGTTCAATTATCTTTTTAGAAAGAAGTGGCCAAGAAGGCCAATGGCATCTTGGCCTGTATCAAGAACAGTGTGGCCAGCAGGACTTGGGATATGATTATCCCTCTGTACTTGTCACTGGTGAGGTCACACCTCAAGTACTGTGTTCAGTTTTGGGCCCCTCACTTCTAAAAGGACTGAGGTGTTGGAGCATGTCCAGAGACAGGCAACAGAATTGGCAAATGGTCTAGAAAACATGTCTTATGTGGAGTGGCTGAGGGAGCTGTGGATGTTTAGCCTGGAGAAGAGGAGGCTCGTTGCTCTCTACAACTGCCTGAAAGGAGGTTGTAGTGAGGTGGGGTTGTTTTCTTCTGCCATGTCTCAAATGAAAGGATGACAAGAAATGGCCTTAAGCTGTGACAGGTGAGGTTCAGATTATATATTAGTTTTTTGTTTTTTTTTTTTATTTTCACTGAGAAGGTAGTTAGGCATTGAAATAAGTTGCCCAGGCAAGGTGTGACATCATCATCCCTGGAGGTGTTCAAAGGGCATCTGTATGTGGCACTTGGGGATATGGTTTAGGGGTGGTTGTGGTGGCACTGGGTTTATGTTTAGACTGGATGACCTTGAAGGTCTGATTTTTAAAGGAGACATGCAAAATATCTTGGAAAAATCTGTAAGTTTCATGAGTATATAAAATAATTGTCTTAGGGTACTTGAGTTTCATGGAATATTTATAATTTCCTTTCCTTGTACTAACCTTGGCATGGTTCACAGGCTATCCCATGGAAACTGTCTTTCACCTTCCATCAGGATGTAGTTACCTCTCTCTTAGTCTGTGTTATACATGCTCAATGAAGCTCAAAGCTGTTAGTTACTTTTTTTCTACCAGTACAATTACTGTCCTAGGGATTTCAGGAAGGATGGGAAACTCAAGTCATGACTTGGTACCAGAGCCACAGGTTAAAATATTAATTGCTTTGTGTTTATAACATCCTGGTTATTTCACATATGTAATATATGGGAATTTTAAAGGCTTGTGAGGAAAGAAATATTTTTTTATTGGGCCTACGTTCTTATCATCCTGTGTTTACATGGACTACAGTGTAGGTAATTAGCTGATTTTTATTTAAAGATCTGATCACTTGAGCATTATTGTCTGATACAATTTTTTTTGTGTGTCATCTTTTAGTTATTCTAACCTCAACAGAGCTATAATTTTATATAATCTATTCTTCATATAGCTGTTAATGAATAGAGTATGTTGACACTGTCAATCTGATTAATTACTTTATAAAAGAGATATGTGTAGCAATATGTGACTGAAAATTTTCTTTATGTATTTCAAATTAGCTTTAAAAAAGGAAATTGAAAGTATTGCTCTTATTGTTGTGGCATGACATTGTGAAATAACATGGAGCAACCAGCACAGAAACATAAGTCCAGCTCTTGGTGGGGGAAGCATTTAATAACAGTTCATTTATACATGCTTATTACATTACATCAAAGTCTGGAGTTTACTAAAGCTGAAAAAATGGTAATGTTAGAAAAAAATGCTCATGTGAACCCCTTTAATTCTTAGATCTCTTTTTGTGCCCTGTGACAGCCACATACCACCAAGCTGTTTTACTGGTTTTGGTTGTACATCTGGTTTTGTGTGTCTTCATATTCTAATTACCCCTAGGAACCCATATATGAAAAGACATTTTGTGGCCCCCTGTAAGAACGCAGACACCTATTTCAGATGTTTTCTCTTGCTGTAGTCACTTGAAGTGTTGCAAGCTGTTTTGACTGCTGTCATCACACAATGTTGTCTGTATTGATCCATGTTAAACTCCTCTTGCCAGTACTACCATGGGAATTACTTTTAAGATCAGGAACCAGACAACTTATCATCTGGGTAGAGACACTTATTTCTCCAGGGAATTTGAACAGTGCTTTAGCTTCAGACATAAGCAGAGTGTAAAGAGCATCTCCTGGTGTAAAGAATCTCCTGGCTAGAACACATGTGCTTCATGTCCCCAGCTGAGCATACTCTCATTGCTGGCTGCCTAGCTCTGGATTCACATTGTATGGAGAGCAGGTACTTTGCACGTGGAATGTCTGCCTGAATATACACAAGCCAAGTGAACATGATGCAGATACAAAAATGCTGCTAGCAAGGACTTTCTTGCTATTTTCTAAGTCCGTGAGAGACTTTTCTCGCTCACAGAAGAGGTAGCAGAGTTATGTAAACAACCAAACATGTGCAGCCTTGAAAAGTCTTGTTTATGGTACAGTAGAAAAATATTTTGACAATGGATGCTTTAGGATTTTAGTCAATCATCCCCAAGGGGTGGCTGATCCTTGTTCAATTAGACTCTGAAGGAAAAAGTCTATAAAAGAGTTTGTAAAATAATTAAATGAATCAATCTTGCTGCACAATTCCTGCCTGCTGGATCTTCTCTCCTCCTCCCTATGGCTGCGGGACACGGTGATGTACCCTAGGGCTGCGGTAATAATATGATTTCTTTGTTATGTGACAGCATAATAAGGCAGAAATATGCAACCATTAATTTCTCCCTGTTTGCATCATTACAGATTATCCCTATATTCCTTTACAAGTTTCAATTTTTTTTACAATTGGAAATTCTCAGATCTCCAAAAATTTAAATCTGAATTATAACATTATATTAAATTTACTTATAGAGACCAGTAAACACAATATATTGTCCTGGGTTTTGGTTGATGGGCAAGAAAGTGGAAATCTTCCAAATATTTGACTTTCTGTGTTGGGACACACACATATTTCTGATCTTAATATCCAAGATAGTGGCAACACACATCATTTCTTTAAAAGTTCAATTTCTCCATTAAATTTATAATTTGATACCTAATGTTTTAGTGGTACAGAAATAAAGCAGCTGTGTTCAATGCTTTAATCTAGATGCAGACCAAACTGTCTTGGTATACTGAAGAAAAACAAAATTTATTTGTGAAACTATACTGTAACACTCATTTTCCATTTCTCAACAAGCATGATAGTGATATGAACAGTTAGGTTTCTAAGATTCTTTGGCCACACGTATGTCTTCATTTGATGGTCAAAACAGTATTTGGTTATCATTTCAGCTGGTTCTGCTGATCTAGGTGATGATGATAGCATTTTCCCATAACAACTAATACAATTTCAACTAGAACTAAGGCAAGGATCTTTCCCATTTCTTAGATAATCTTTGAAACACATCCAATTTGTAGCAGATTGGCATTTCAAATTTATGAAGTTCTGTAATGTTGTTCTTATCTCAGAAATAATTTTGTTGTTTGGCAAACAGAAAACTTCTTTCATTTGACAAAGTCAGTAGTTTTTTATTAGGTTTTGAATAAATATAAATAGCAGCAGTTGTACATTTAATAAATTCTGTCACATCTGCAGATTTAATTTACTTCAATGGCAATAATTTATTGTCAATAATTTATTTAAAACTGTAAATTTTCTCATTTTTAAAACTTTTTATCTATTAACTAGGTAGAAAACTATTTCTCTAGATCCATCAGTGTTTTAGCTTTCAAGGACATGATGTTCGGTTTTGGGATGAATGCAAGAAAGCTCTTGTTTCCTTTTTGTTTGATTTTTGTAGTGACAAAGTTCCAGTCCAGAGCAGGCAATATCATTACTTATTAGTGATTAAGAGACTTAGTCAAGATATGAGAGACCAAGGTTCAAATTGTCTCCAACGTACATTGTGTTCCAGAGAAGTGTTTTACCAATCGGTTATTAGTCCTTCTGATTTCTGACATTTCTTTTTAATAGATACGTGACATCTGTCTTACTATTTCTTAACCTCGAATATTACATACCATCCTTGTACCAAATTTTATTGAAAATTCCAATGAAATAGCTGTGTATTCCTCAGGAATATTTTCTGCATTGATTTATAATTCTTTTCAAGATTTGACTTATACATGATTTGAAAAAATGTTTAGAAAATCTTCAGCCAGCTAAAATGAGTATTAGAAGCCAACTGACTGCACATACACATGTAGTCATGTATGCACAAAGTTTTATTTATTTAACTATGTTCTCATATCCTTATGGTGCACTGGAAATCAGAAATTTCAGTTTCTTGAATGAGCCTGTCAGCTCCATGAATAATTCAAAAACTTACTCATAGAATGTCAGCAAATTAATTTTGCTATGTGTTAATTTTGCTTGGACTTTTATATCCCACTTTTTAACATTCATGTAAAAGCACAACTTTATAGAGCTGGAGGGTATTTTGTAAAACTTGTATCCGCTTTCATTTTCAGTACAGTAGGTAGGAATGAACTAATTCATTCTTATTTATACTCTCTTTTGAGCATTTCACATATTTGCTGTCCTGGGCACAGTGAAGAACTCATTTTAAGTATTTCTAGTACCATTCCTCTAAATCACTTTTTTATCTCATCTTGTATATGTCCCTCCTGTATTTTATACTGCCTTTCCTAGCCTTTGTGGGGAGGAAAAAAATCAGTGTCAGTGTATGGTGTAAGTTTACTTGATTGTACAGTCATTAATATAAAATCTGTTGTGTCACAGTGGAAAGGTGACTAATCTGATAAGTTTAGTCAGGTGACTAATTTGATAAGTCGATTTTGTGATACGTAAGGCAACAGCTTGCATGAACGTTCAAGCCACTATTAATCATATTTGGTTAGGTATTTTACAGTACTGGGCACCTCATGGAAAGATATCTTTCAGTAAAAAGTAAGAAGGTGTGTTTAAAACCTATTTAGTAGCACTTCTCAGCAAACCTTAACTCCCTTGCTTTAATGTGCAGGTTACATTATTGATTCCGTGTGGCTGAATGCAGATCTTAAATTATTTATTTTGTTTCTGAGACATACATCTGTACATTTGGGGGTTTGTTTTTACGGATGATCTCTGAAGAAGAAAGAATGGGATAAAATTAATTTTTCCTTTTTAAATTTGTTTGGTCATTCAGATTTAATGGCATAGTACCAGTAAAGTTCCCAATAGAAAAATTAAATAAATGTGTTGCACCCTATACAGTCTTGTAAAAATGTGATTTAATTAGCTGTAAAAAAAATTAATCTATTTGTACAATTATTTAAGCAACTTCAACCTGACCTTACAGTGGCTTTGGAAAATTGTACTGTAGTATCCAGGTTTTGACTTCCTAGGGAAAACTGCCTATAAAAAATGTTTTCTTTGTAGACATGCATTGAGAACATAAAGAGGCATTTGCCTTTCCAAGGTCACTTCTTGCTTGTTTGTCTCATTGCTTTAGATTTGTGTCATTAAGTGTCAGGACTGACTTAGAATCAGCTTAAGGGACACAGACACCACTTGTACCTTTATGCCATGTGAGCTGACCAGTATTTCAAAGGTAGCTTGCCCCGTGTTTCAACATGTGGATGAATACATCTTCTACCATTCACTGGAGTGATTCTGATTGTGCATTAAACCATGACTGGTGCAACCTCTTATAAGGGTCCTAAAATTCAAAAAAAAGACCCAGACCATGGCTATAGAATGTACAGAAGAGAACAACAACAGCTTAAATTCATGTAACAGGTTAGATAAATATGTGTATATACATACGTGTGTGTGTGTATATGTATATATATATGTGTGTATATATATATATATATGTTCAGTTTGGGGATGTTTGCCTTCTATTAAATAATCATGTGTTTAAGCTGAGTGAACAGTGTTTACTAGATAGCTTATTCTTAATCATTCACTGTGTAAATAGGCTGGAACAAGTGTCTCAGAATTTTTTTCAAATATTTGCTTTGATGAAAATGGAATTAACTTAATTTCCATTATAGGTTCTCTGTTTACTTTCCATGTGTATTCTAGCATGACATTGGTGTTTGTAGAAAATGAGATTTTCAAGATAATATTATATAAATTTAACTTTGAATTCTTAAAGGTTTATTGAGTGAGATAGTTCTGATACTTATATTTGTCCAAGTGCATAGCTTGAATAGCAGATATTTGAAGAATGTTTTTGATGTGCAGTCATTTTTAATGAGGGGGAAAAAGAAGGGAAAAATTAATTTTGTATACTAGAGTTCATTAAAATAATCAACAGAAAGTCATGGAAAGAAAAGAAGGTTAATGCATCAGCATGTTTGTCTCAAGTGGAGTGACTAAATCAGACTGAGTTAATTTTATAGTTCAGGCCAAGAAGTAATATTTTGTAAGTTTATTTAGCAGTGATTAGAGAGATACAAACCACTTGAACAAACTTTAGTTTCTTAAAAGCACCAACAGTCTGTATGAATAATGAAATGTGTCATTCTTATTTCCTTTCTGTTATTGGGATGACTTATCCGAGTATAGAGTGCAATAAAAAATTACATTCTCTGCTTGGAATCCTGCTTTTATTTGTACGAATCTTCCATCTTGAAATAAATACAAGTCTTTGTAAAGGAGCAGAATGTATTTATGTAAACCTAGCCTAAATTAGACCTACCTCATTTAGGAATTATAATAAAAAAGAAACAGGAAGATAAGACAGAATACAGAATACATAGTGATAAATGTCTTACATGGCAGAGTATTTCCTCTTATTTCTTATAAGTAGGGTATTAAATGTTTGGTTGGAATCCCAGACAGGATTAAATGATGAATCAAATGTTTCACTGATGCAGAAGCAAGGACATTTTTTTTTTTTAATAAAAAGTGTGAATAAGGTGTTTGTCTGTCCTGCGGCAAATGAGGAGAAAAATTTTCAAGACTTTTACCTAAAAGATGCAACACTGATGGGGGTATCTTATTTATGCCTGACAAACATATTTTACTATTGTACTGCTAGGTGCCAATCAAGGAATAAAAAACTAGAAATCCAATAAAAGCAGATTATAAATGATATTGCCAGAGGCAATGTAGAAGTAGTGGAAATACCACAAAAAGTTAATACACAGTCCTAAACCTCTTAATCATAATATAAATTTGGCTGCCTTTTCTCAGAAAGCCTGGTCTATTGGAGCTTGTCCAATGATTTGTTATTCAGGCATCACTTTGCATACCCTCTCTGTCACACCAGTGTCCATCAGACAATAATGTAGTCCTCACCATTTTACTGTGACATTCAGTTAAGTACACCAAATTGTGAACAGCCTTGTGCAGGATCTTAAGAGTTTTGAACTTATTGCACCTTACAAAAAAAAAACAAAAAAAACCCAAAAAAGCCCAGATCCATATTTTTATGTCTCTAATAATGAAATGCGCATTTTTGTGAAGCAAAATCACAATCTGTACAATTTTTTAAATTATAGATCTTCCTTTCCTCTCACCTCATTGACATCTGTTTATACAGTAGAGTAACATCAAGAAATGTTTTCCCAAAGAGAAATTTCTAATTACTGTGTTTACTTTTCATATTATCGTCATGGCTCAGGTTTATAAAAGCAAGGATGTGCAAGCAGGTAACAGATTTCTCTCTACATCAACAAAAAACAAAAAGTGAAATAAGTATAATAAAAAATACAATAGGAATTAATACATATTAACTTTGACTAGTTCAAATTTCAACACATCTTTCTTGTCATATACTGGGATGGCACAAGTCAAAAATTTAAAAGCAATTCTTTTTATAGAATGAAAAACAAAATTGGTATCCTACTCTGCTCAGTTGAGATGCTATTTTAATACTAAAGGTAGATGAAAGATGGAAAGATAGAAATTAAAAATATATATACTTGGTTGTCTTCAAATAATTCTCCTATGACATCTTTTAGAGATTGAGCTCTTTCACATTTCCTTCTTTGTGTTCAGGAATATACAACTCATATAAGTCATCTTTCTGGGTCTGGTCATACTACATGGAAGTAACAGAGGAGACAAATATCTGTGTTAGCTTTATTGGATGAACAAGCAATCTGAAACACACTTATTTTAAATAGTTTCTGTCACATACTCTAGCACTTTTATTTATTTACCAAAAGATGATAATCACTATTAAAAAATGTGTGCATTTTTTTACAGCAGTCAAATTAAAATAAAAATGTATGATGCAAACAATAATAAAAGGAAATTTGACTGTAGATTTGGTCTCACTGATTGAGATAAACTTATGTATGTATAAACACCCAAAATTATTTTTTCTCAAGAGGAATGCAAACTATTTACATTTGAATTTCCTGATGGTTTTAATGGTTTCTTTGGTTCTTGAATAATTAAAATGCTAACTATAAAGGGAGAGGGTTGATTTTTAAGCTTAGTTCTATGTTATCTTGCTCTTACTTTTAAATTTCATAAATGATTTGCAAAATGATTTAAATTAAACCCTATCTTCAGGATGCTATTGTGGAAATCCTTTTGTCATGATTGTAAAAAGTTCACACTCTTGTGGTGCCTAAGCAGGCCCTGTTGGACAGGAGAAAAGGCCAAAGAGTATGGCAACATGAAGTCTGTGGCAGATATAAAACTTTGGGGGAATATGCTTTCTATAAACTCTCACATCACTTTTGATATTAAGCAGGAGTGTTCTGGCCTGCAGTTCTTAATATCAACTGTGGAAAAATAAATATCCTGTTATGAATAGTTATCTCTCCTTTCGTCTAACTGTCAAAGGACTGTTATATTTCTGGTTTAAGATTCAATAAAGCTGTAACCTGGAGCTTGCTGAAGGTTAACAAAGCATTTACTTTCAAGAAAATAAAATTCAGTGGCAGATAAAGGCATTTATTACTGTACAAATAAAAATATAGTTTTTGTAGTCTGAAGGGAAACATTAAAGGATTTTGGATTCATGGTGTGTGTGAATAAAATTACTTCAGATATCCTAAGGTTCCGGTGAAACCTGAGTCACATGTAAAGTCAAAATACAATAAAACACCTGATAATTCTTAAACATTCTTAAAAATTTTGAACACACTTAAACCACTGCTTCAATCAAAATGAAAATAAGTATAGTAGGATATAGTATAATCACAGGTTCTCAAAGGTATAAGCTCAGCTGAATTATTCTGCAGACTACTACTATTTGTTGACAGAAGATCTCAGGAGCTGATCTAACTATTCCAGTCATATAAATAAATATGTCACGATACTCTTTTCTAGTTAACTGAAATTTATTAGTAGAGTATTACTGAATATTCAGTTAGCTCACAGTGTATAAACTTACACACACACACAAAGATATTCCTAAATAATTATTTTACATCAAGTAATCTTTCTGTATTTCAGAGAACATTTCCAGAATCTTACTTGGCAACTTTGTAGTTTACTGGGTATTAAAACCTCTCACTACCTGGTAGTGTACTCTGTTGAATGTGATTAGAAATATTTCTATAAACTTTTTCACAGTTCTGTGTGGTATTTTTGTATGCTTTAACACTTGGTATTATTTTTATACATGCAATCTAAAATATTCAAGTGTCAGGTTAGCAGTTAATGGCTGGGTTTTCAAAAGTAATTTGAAGTCAACCTTGACAGCATGTATGTTATTTGAAAAATACCATCCTACACAGCTTTATGCCTGTTGGTGTTGTAAGACACCCTCTGGATCCATTCTATGTGAAATATTTCCTTACTGAGCACAGTATTTTTTGTGTGTCGTACCTATTCATAGTATGCTGGGTGGACTCTGGAAAATAACAACTAAATAAATAAATACTCTGCTATAAGGGGTGTTGAAGAACAGTATGCTCATGCAGGCTCTAAAACCTCAAAGCATGGTGCTGGAAGTATTGATTCTCACGAAGGTGGAGCAGTGAAGTATACAAACGGAGAATTCCTGTGACTGGGCTGGATAGTGAACATCAGTAATTGTACAATAGAGGTGTATGTGAGGCACCCAAGTCTTTTACCTGCCTTTTCATTTAGTGACAATTAGAAGTACCAATTCCAGAGCAAGCCCAGGAAAATAAGGCAGTTAGGAAAAGGTGTCTGTATAGTGGGGAAGCCAGCTGAGCATGAGCTACAGAGAAGAGACAGCTGTTCAGGCCACAGAAGGAACATTCTACGGTGGGTTGCCACTTGGATGGAGAGGAGTTGTGAGAAGTTAGAGAAAAGTGTTACTCTGACAGCATCATCTGTAGTTAATCTGTGGAGAACTTCACCACATGTTGTGGAAGGTAAAAAAAATTGTTGGATGTTTGAGAAATGAATGGGTAAACACATGGAAGGAAAATGTACAAAAAAAAAAAAATCCTGTCTCTATATTCTAAAATATAGAGACTATATCTCTAAAATATTCTATTTTAATATTTGTGTGTCTGGTGCTATTGGAAATGAGATATTTGGGTTGATTTTTGGTCTCACCTAGAAGGGCCATTCTTATGATTTTATGAAAGCAGGGCTGAGGACATGATTCTCAGTTTACGCATCATATTGATAAGCCAGTGGCTTGTATTCTGTATTTCAATACATCACAGTGTGCACTCAAACTAGGAATTTAAGGATCATATTTAGTCAATAGATTTAAGTGGTTTAGTCTTAATCCCAGGAAATTAGAAATGATTTAAAATCTTTACTTCGTCCTATAAATGGGTAAGAAAATAAAGGGGTAGGCTGAGTAGAAGTGTTGTAGCACAGCAGAACAAAACTAAACTGGTATCTTGGCAAACTAAATTCTGGATTTGGATTTGTAAATTATTGCTCTCTGTCATAAAAGTGTGACTTAGTTTACTAAACTATTTCCAAGCAATGTCTGCTTTCATATAATTTTGTAAACAGTTTAAGATAAATTCTGAAGAGATTGTAAAAAGAACTATGCAAGCTATTGAAATAACTATGAATATATTTAGGATATTTTCTAAGTTAGAATTTCAAAAAGTCTTTTTCCATCACATTTAAAATTTTAACTATGTTTGTATTGGTTGTATAAATTCTGAGAAAAACCCCAGCAGAATGTCTTGAATAGAACACATTGATCAGTTGTTTCAGTTTTTGCCCTTGGCTTCAGATAATACCTTAGGCAAAGCAGTGTTACACTTGTATAAATTTGTCAAGAAAATGTTATAGATGTTATTTTATAAATGCTTTTTTCAGTTTAATAGAATGGATAAAACTCACTTCAAATTACTGAAAAATTAATCCATATACCTAGAGTAATTTCTGTGCTTATTCTGAGATCTCTCTCTCTGTCCCTTTGCAAAATCTATAAGGAAGAGGCCACTATAGCTGAGATCATGCAGATTTCCTTTTTTTAAATTTCTTAATTGCTGCTTACGACAACAATTTAGAGAAGCAAAAGCATGTTTCAGCTGTCTCTATCTTCCTAGAATTCATTCGGGGTCTATTCCATTCTGGTGTATGCATGCAAGGCCTTGTGTTTCCATGTGTGTACGAAACACACACGTGTGTCGCGGTAAACCGCCACCACGTCTGTACGGGTACCCCTGCGAATCACAGACAGCCCTTCTTATGCTGGCTGCCTTTTGCTATTCATCTGTTGTTTGCCCTCTGACCCTTGATCAAATCAATGTACAAGCAAGGATACCCAGAAGCTTCTCCATACATTCAGATTTGAATATATTTTGGATCTAGCTACAGGAAGATGATATAATGAGTGTTTTAATTGACTTTGCCCACGTGATTGGAGATTATTAATCTCTTTGAAATGGAGTATCATCACAGAATGCTAGAATATTTTCCACAGTTAGTTTTGAAACTAACAATATTTGAAGAAAAGCACACCTCCAATATTTTTTAAATAGAATGGCAGTTTTTACTTGACTATCAGCTGAAAATAATGAAAAATGCCATAATCTCTGATCGACACACAGCAGGTTAGAGGTATGGTGGCAGTATTACTAATATCTGAGGTGGTTGTTTTCCAAAACTACCTAGAAACTAAAAAACACTCAATGTAAGAAAAAAAACAACCTTTCCAATTCAAATTTAATGTAAAGTGAAAGCAGAAAATCCTTGCATATTTTCAGTCAGTCTTTTTTTGTTATTTGACAAAAATTGTCTTTATATTGAGTGCTCCAGCATTCTCCTGTTTTTAATTAGATTTCCTTGGAAAGCAAAACAAACCTATATGCCAGTATAAAAGCAGACGTCTGAGGTCTGTCAAACTCTTAAAAGTACACAAGTTAGCAAAAACTTCATGAATCTTCAGGTAATGACATAACAAAAAAACGGTTTCCTTTTTTCACTTTTATAAATGAATAATCATAGAATTATCATACATAGAATGGTTTGGGTTGGAAGGGGACACATTATCTAGTTCCAACCCCACTGCCATGGGGAGGGGCACATTCAACTAGATCAGGTTGCTCAAAGCCCCATCCAACCTGGCCTTGAACAGGGATGAGGCATTCACAGCTTCTCTTGGCAACCTGTTCCAGTGCCTCACAACCCTCACAGGAAAGAGTTTTCCCTAATACTTAATCTAAACCTACTCCCCTTCAATTTGAACCCGTTTCCCTTTGTTCTTTCACTACGTACTCCTGTAAATAGTTTCTCTCCATCTTTCCTAAAGGTTCTGTTCAGATACCGGAAGGACGCAATTAGGTCATCCTGAAGCCTTCTCTTTTCCAGGCTGTACAGTTCCAGTTCTCTCAGCTTTTCCTCGTAGGGGAGGTGTTCCCTCCCTCTGATCAACTTGGTGCCCCTCCTTTGGACTGAGGGTTAACTCTGTTCCTTTTTTTCCCCCAATCCATTGTCTTTATCACTATCACTCATGGTTATCAAATCACCCTGTGTGGTTATCACCATGTAACTGATATTACTTGCATGTTACTGCAACATAGTCATATTGCAGTGATGAGCATGAGGACAGAAACTCCAAGAAATAAAATGCTTTAACTAATGTAGTTTTATGTGAGTGGAATTATTCATACAGCTACACTTCAGAATTGGTTGTATATATTTGAATTTCCTCATGCTGCAAAGTGAAAGCTTAAGGGTGTACAGGAGAGGATGTATAGTCAAGGGAAGAAGAAATAGGAGGCAGAAGAAAGGCCTAATCAAATATGCTAAAATTATGAGATTAAAAAAGGATTATG
Organism: Corvus cornix cornix; assembly: GCF_000738735.6. Classification (NCBI taxonomy): domain Eukaryota; kingdom Metazoa; phylum Chordata; class Aves; order Passeriformes; family Corvidae; genus Corvus; species Corvus cornix. The sequence continues at coordinate 44,333,195 of NC_046334.1, forward strand.
AGATGGAAAAACTGAAAAAAAGAAAAAAAGCCATTTATGTTTCATGTAAAATAGTTTTCTTAGCTAATAGATGTATTAGATGCAGGCAGCAATAAGTTTTAAAAATGAAAAACAATACATAGTTTTTAGATCACTAAAATTAAAATGGTGACAGCACTAGCAGGTATGATACGTTGCAAAGAAGTATTCTAGTCTTCTGAATAAATCATTGAACAAGGACTCTGAAAATCAGAGTTTGTTTTTTAGCACTCTTTGCAGTTGCCTAGCTGTAAATATTAATGATTTATTAGTTCTAAATGAAAGTTGTTAGAAAACCAGCTTGAATGAGAGCAGCCCTGAGAAGGATGTGGGGATTCTGGTGGATGAGAAGTTTGACATGACCCATCAGGATGCAGCTCAGAGAGCCAACGTTATCCTGAGCTGCATGAAAAGAAATGAGGCCAACAGGTAAAGGGAGGTGATTCTCCTCCCCTACTCTGCTCTTTTGAGACCTCACCTGGATAATTGGTACAAGTATCTAATTTTTTTTTTTTATTTCCTGGATTTTGTTATTCTTTCTAGTAATACATTATCTTTAAATAAACATTGTAATTAAGAAAAGCTTTTCTGATAGTAACCACCTTAATTATGGAAACCAGCTTTTTTAATATATAGCTTTGGAAAGGAAAGGAAAAGGAAATGAAAGTCAAGAAAAAATTGTGGATAGAGGAAGCAACAGAAAAAGGAAAGAAAAGAAAAAAAAAAAGATATGAAAATCAGGACAAAACAAACACCTCTACTCCTTTTTTAAAGTATACAGGACTATGCAAATTTTACAGAGACAGAGGTGTACTCTGAAATATATCTAAAACTAGGTTCTTAGAGTGATTTTGGCATTTTATTCATGCGGAACTATACTGAATATACTTTATTACCTTTCAGTGGAAATAGGCACTTGGTTTATTTTCTCTGAAAATCCTTGCTAGAGGAACTATAAATCTATTCTTAAAAATTATGATTACCTTTCACATCACTGGAAGATAAATTCTAGCATATTTAGCAATACCAACAAGGTGTTATTTATGCAGGTGTGAGTTTTAACAGTGTCACTACAGATGCAGCATGTATGTGTTAGCAGAGATGCACAAAGTACATGGTACATTCATTTTTATGTTATTTATAGTTTTAAATGTATCTTGAAATATTTAAGTATGCTAAAAGTGCTTGGAATATCTAGTAGGTACTCATTAGTTGTCCCTTTATTACTTTGTTCAATTAATGGAGGGCTATAAATTTCATATTAATTTAGAAATGCTTTTGGCCTCTAACGATTATATCTTTTGTGATGTAATAGTGACATTAAATAAGCACAATTGCTGGATGCTGGAATTCTTTTAGAAATATTTATTACTTACAGTAAAACTGTCTGTAAACTCTATAATGATACTATAAAAATTACAGTACCAGGAGAGAGAGGTCTTTAGGAAGAAATGGTTTCAGGGTCATACTAAGGCAGAGCAATACAGGCCAAGTCTTGAAAATGAGAGAAGATGAAAGAAGAAAAGGAAGAAAAGAGAGAAAAAGGAAAAAAAACCATCTCTTCAATGCAAATTACATTGGCAGTTTCTAGTTGTTGATCTGAGACTCATTAGCTGGGTATAGGTAGCTAAATAAGCTCTAAGGAGTATAATTGGTGAGACAAAATATAGGTAAAAGTTGATGGATTAGCACAGAATTATTGATGCTGACAGCCCTCTGTTTTCCAGGGAAAAGTTAGGAACAAATGCTGAACAATATGGCACATCTGATTTCATGCTGTTTGTGCAAGATGACCCCTGGCATTCTGTATGAGGTCAAAAGATTTCTGAAATTTTGGTGAACAGGGACTGTGGACATGGAGGTCAACAGCTTAAATCAGGTGTGTGTTTTGCCCTTCAGCAAATATCTGATGATAATGGGCTTAAATAAAATCTAAGGCTCACGAGAGAATGCCCGAAATGTTAGTTGTTGTAGAATTTTGCAGCTGTTAAAGATCTATTATATCATCTGTCATAATTTATTCCTCATCTATTTTTATTTTCTTCATTTGAAGGGTAGAAACTCTTATTGAAAGTTATTCTCTCTACTGAGAATTGATTTCAATGAAGCAATTTGTAATGCACAATTTAGAAAAGGGTAAAGAGAGCTAAACTATTAGTTAGCTAGAATTACATTTATTATTTGAAATACTATATTTATTTTTTTTTAATTGCATAGGAAAAATAATCATTCATCCAAATAAAGATCCAATTTTCATTTAAAATTTAAATAACTGTTCTCTCTGTCCCAATAATCTACCTGCTGATTTTTAACATTTAAATACTGTTACTTAACCAAACTCTTGCTTTTTAGAATTGAGCTATTAACAGACATTTGTCTCTAGCTACTTTCTTTCATGCACTTTTGCTACAGAATAATTAGTCAGTAGATGATGATTTCAGCATCATATCAGTTAAGAATTATGGGAGATTATGAGAAACTGCAGGTGAATTAAACATACTAAAGTGTGGAGTATCACAACTTTAGATATAATTTCATATGCAACAAACGTACCAACTGAGCTGCTCAGACTCAGCAATAGGGTTTTTCTTGATCCTTAGAGAAATAATCTGTTGAAAATATGTTTCAGCTGAGTCAATAAACCTGTCTTCTGAATATGTTTTCAACATAAGTAAAATTTAATAAACAAAAAAGATTAAAATATTAATAGATCAATGCAATCTGAATAGACCTGATAGTGATTTTATGATTGATTTTCTTGTAACAAGCTATAGGAATGCCTGACATGAGTGGAACCAAAATTTTTTTCTGGTCTGGGAACATCAGCATCTAGGAAATGACTGTTACCTTTTGCAAAGGATTCAGTCAGCCTGTCTGTCTCAGAAAGGTTAAAAATCTGGATATGGTGACAAATATTAATTGTTTCAGAGGTTTATTTGTTTACACAGACAGATTTACAAATAAAAAAGCTAATTAGGTAATAAAAAGGATTCACATAGAACAACAAAAAATTTACTATTTTGTATACAATCCAGGGCAGTAAATATAATGGAATGGCACAAAACTCCTTTTAGTATTAATTTTTTATCATAGATGGCTAATTTCATGCCTGATGATTTAGCTTATGATAATTATTTTTAAAATTGTGATGCAGTATTACTGCTTTGGACATACATTAAGTATTTGCTGGAAAAGGTAAAACTACTTTCTCAAAATCAGCAATATTTATTTCAATAGCCTTCACAATGGTCCAAATAAGAACAATATGCATGTTCAAGAAAGGACTATAGCTCTCTTCTTGTGAAATTTCCAGCATCTTAGGAGAGCGTCTTGTTAATGGAAGTAGTTTCACACTTTTGACTGTGTACTTCATTAACACATTACGGGAATGCATGAGCATGGTGATGAAAAATCCTTTGTAGTTATGGGAAAATTGATGCATATTAAGCACTTTACACAGCACCATTTTTTTTTATTTTATTTTTTGCCCAAATGGTTATGTCTGGGATTTGAGGACACTGAAAATCAGGCAATTTGAGGCATTCTGTTGTGGTTTTAAAATCTACTAGCACATCCTCTTTTGGAATAGCTGTTCTTATCAGCATATTAAGACAAAAACAATGTATATAAGTAATCAAAAAAAACTCTTCTTAATTCAAATCACTCAGCATCTGCTCTTTATATGCTCCACCTTCTTAATGCTGAAGTGAGACAAGAACAGGTACTTTCAGCAGCTCAATCTTAATTTAACTTTATAGACTATGGCTTATGACGTACCTTGTCCTTCAGCAGTCAGTTGGCTAAATTTATACTGCAAAATATTTTGTCATTAAAAAATGAATTTTTTCAGTAAGAAAAATATATTCTCCCATTGTGCAGTGAGAATATTGTATCTATTTTATAATTAGTATCATTCTTACATATGTGCTAGAGAGTGTAAAATGCATTGTATAGTTATCAAAGGGAAATTTTTTTCGTCAGATCAGATACTCAGACACTCCATATTTCAAAATAAATTTGCATGGACAATAAAGAACAGAAAATCTCAGTGAACAATGGGAAAACGTTTTTTCCAAAATGGTTATTCTATTTCTGACCTTTTTTCTGCTCCCTAATTTTCAATGGAAACTTGCAAAATATCTTCAGCAAATAAGTCTTGGAAGTAAAGCTAGAAGCAATAAAAACATGGAAAGATTAACTCAGTGAAAATACCAGGTTCATGACACATTATAATTTTCCTTGCATCTCCATGTCAGATGACCCTTAATTTTCTGTAGGTAATAACCAGCTTTCTCTCTCTCTTACTGTTTCTCTAAAGGTTATTCCTTTGCTAGTAACTTCTCCTCTGCATGGGTGCCAACCACACTTATCTTTCACATTACCTAGCCAATTAATGTAATTAAGTTAGAGTCAAAACCGTTGTATTCAATTTGGACTTGCTTTTGTTTCAGTTTGAGTTTGTTTCAATATGTGAGTTTATCCCTTTAACTATACCAGCTGGGCTAATAAGTGATATTATTTTGTCTCTTTTCTTTTCCTTCTAATTTCCAGATAGTTACTTCTCATATTTTACATATGTCATGGAGGAAAGGTGGTGAGAAGATGATCAACTCTTGTACATGATCTCTGTATATCTTCATTGATCCTGCCAAATTATCAGAATGTTAGACACAGGGGAGAGCCACAAGATCAGAGATATAGCAGCAATACTGGCTTGTGAAATTCCTGTCCATCACCATTTTAATATTACAGTTGAATTTTTGCACCACTACATGACTGAAATAACCCATTAAGTAAAAACACAGTTTGCTGGGGAGTACAGCTGATAGAGGTGAGCTGTGACTGGGGAGTCAGGAAAGTTACTCCCTCAGGCTGCCTGTGTTGCTGTGAACCTGGTTCTTACCAGGTTACAACCAACCAGGTGTCCTCTGGGCGTTTCTTACAGTAACATCTAGGAAAACCAAATCTATAAAAAGTAACATGAGTTTTAAAAGAACAGATTTATGCTTTTTATTTGGATTTCACATCATGTTGGTCACAGAAGTTCTGCTGTGCCGTTGCTACTCTATCTCACTCTTTGAAAAACTTAGCCTTATATTGCATCACATAAAAAAAACTTATTTAATTCCCAGACTTATTATATGAAAAATAATTCAATCAAATTAATTTTTGATTTTATATTTTTCTATTTGTGTGTATTGTTTTTCACACTGTACTGTAACTTGACGTTCTTTTCTGATTCCTCGGGACCAAGACTATCCAACTTCATTTAGCAAGCGTTAAGTTTAAAGCAAATAAAAACAAAGAGTAATGAGATTATAGTAAAAGAATGGAAAGCTGAGGTAGTCAGAAGACTAGAAGAGCATTTGGAAGGTGTCAGCAAGGAATGCAGGAATAAAGATCCATCACATAATCATATTGAATAGAAACTTCACCAAGTCATGGGCACATTTCTGCTGCTATGGAAACTGTTTTCTGGGTAGACATAGAATCAGTGCACTGCAGTGATTACAATCAGGGAAATACATGTGAAATACAATATGAAACTTCCTTTGAAATACTGGAAATATCTAGAGAAAAAAGGAATTTCAGTAAGTGAGGAAAACTGGGTAAAATATTTTGTGATTTTATAAACTTTTCTTGTTTCCCACTGAAACAAACACAAACTTTTAAACATTTTTAAGAACTATCCAGTAGTCTGGCACTAAAACTGCAATTATGGGATGTAGGAGACAAAGTTCAAAGGAGGTAATACAGCAGCTTTAAAGTGTTTGATCATGCATTCCAATACATCTGAAGAAATCTTTCTAAATTAGAAGTCAGCATATTTCTAATGTATTCTGCAGTAATCTTATAAATTATTATTTTCACTGGAAAAGTTTATCACTTGAAAACTTTGAAGTTACCTGAATAATGACAAAAAATGTATCTGAGTTAATGGGGTATACTTGGGTTTACACCAATGGAACATATAATTCCATTTCACAATTTTCTTTGTGAGAATTTTTCATTATCGAGTTTCATGAACAGAGAAGCTTACTATAGGGAATTCTCAGATTTGAAATGATCTCTAGTTTGTTGTTTTTTTTAAATGAGATATTCTTCATGTAGTATTGCTTACAAATTTTACTTGCTGCTTTGTGAGTTGTCTATGTGTAGTCTATTCTGGTAGTGGCCGTGGCTCTCAGCTCATGAGCTGCTAATAGCTGTAGGCACTCAAAAAAAACCCACTGTCCCCCAAATACCTCTTAAAACCCAACCCACCATTTCTTTCACAGTAACAAGCTACAGGCAAAGCTAAAATAATTTCTCTGTTACTGGGAAGGCACATGCAGACTTAATGGTTTTGAACCGGTATATAGGTGAAGAGACCGCGCTGATCACAATTATTTACTCCTAAAGTGTTTGCTTGGATATATGAACGCAGTCCTGTAAAAAAAACCAACCACTTCAGCTCTTATCTCATATTCTCTTACCACTTTAATGAGTCCATTGTGCTTGTCATAATATCTGGATAGCACTTGCAGTTGGGATGGGAGACAGTGTCAGAACTGCCTTTCCGCTGTCGTGGACTGTTTTATCAGGTCACTTTTCCTTCAGGACTGCAGTCTGGAGCTAGTGGAGTTATAACTTCTTAGACATTTGTAAACCTCTGTTCCCTTGATTTTATTAAAAAGAGTAATGTAGCTTCTGCATTGTACCCTGGTGCCAGGACAGGAAATCTTAAGCAGGCCTTTTCACATATTCTCTCCCTTCTCCACAACACATTCCTCTTCCTTCAACACAGTAGACTAGCTGTAGTTCTGATGTTAACATTTTGTTCCTTGTTTGTTTTGGGTTTGTTTGTTTGTTTGTTGGGTTTTATTTTGGTTTTTTGTTGTTTTTTTTTCTTTGGGGTACAGAATCAGGAAGAGTAAGAAACTATCAGGAAATTTTACTGTTTTCATTTTTGTATATGTATAATTTTTTTTCTTTTAGCCCTTCTTGGTTCATTTTCCCAATGGTAAAGGTCTGGGAGAGAAAAAGAAAGAAACAGAACAGCAACTGCTGCTGCAGATTTCATTTTGTGAGACCACATCTTGAGCCAGTGTAAGTCAGTGCTGCATGCAGCCACCGTTGCCCAGGCTGGCTGCTACTGCAAGTGTCTCATGCCTTCCTATTCCATTCTCTGCCATTTGATTTGGGAGAGTCTGACAGACACCTTGATATGTGCTTTGTGCTCCCTGATTTAAGTGAAAATACAGAATTGTGGATAATGACAGGGTTTGTCCATGGCTATCACAAAAAAATTCTCATTGATTACAGTCAGTGGCAATTTCAGTCACTATGGTTGGCAATTTATGCCTTTCTTTACTGGACATATATTTTTAAAGTTTTGCAAGATATTGCAAACTTAATAGAAGCTTTACAGCAAAGAGAGGAGAACAGATAGCTTACTGTTCTCTACTAGGAGTAAGGTTTCAAAGCTGCCACCTTACAACACTGTAGTTTCCTCTTTTTTTGGGCTATTTTATGAAGTTAGAATGCTCATTTGCAACTCTGAAAACTGCTTTGGGACACCAATTCTGCTTCAGAACGAGCAGTAGTCTCTTTCATGGGACTTAGGATGAAAAAGTCTCTTCATTCTGCTCTATTTGAATCCTTCTATCCACCCAGGCCTAGTGATGCACTTGAGATCAACCCTTTATGAAGAGACTGAGTGCTCCCTATGAACAGCAAGGAATTCTGAGACTGCAGAGGGAGCAAGTGGGGTGGATCTGTGTCTCTCTTCAGAGGTGTTGCTTTAGTTTGGCACTACCCAGGAATGGAATATCTGAAGTGGGGTCTGTAACTCTGTATAAAAGAGTATGCTTGTATTCAAAAGTTTGTACAAGTTCATCAGTATAAGAAATGTATTCTGTGCAATGCAATGGAATATGCATTTTTCAGTCAATAATTGATAGAGACAGAACACGACCAGGAAATTTCTTCAGAAGCTAAAAATAATTCAATGCTATAACATTGGTTGAAATTTATTTACTTTAGAATTTTTGATGAAGCATTGCATTCCCCTGTGGCAAAATAAATTTTTCCCCATAGACATAATTTGTAATGTTGAATAACAGATTCAACTGATTTCTTTATACATGGTTGTAATAGGATGTATTTCTTTGGTTGCTCCAATGTTACCTTCAGGGAGACTTATGGAACTGTGCTCTTATGTTTTCCATGAACTCTACAAAAATCTACACTGAATTAATGAACAGATTTTAAAACTTTCTGTGATATCTGTAATTTACTCCAAGGTCTTCCATCAAATTTTTCAGCTTTTATAATATTAGAATTCAGTACTATAAGTTCTAAATTTCAATGATGTTGGAAGATCAGAAAGGACTTTAACCTAAATGTTTTAATAGAAATTCTTTTATTATATGCAGTGTCAACTTTGCTTCAGTAAACAGTAAAAAGGATGACATGATTTGATCCTAAAATTTTTGAATAACTTAATATAATGAAAGAGGATACCCTAAGATCTGAGAGTTTCATATTTTTAATGATTGTGCTGTAAAAATTTTTCAGCATATGCAATTTATGCAGCAATTACCTAATAAAGTTGGAGAATTACTTCCAATTAAACAATCATAAATAGTGATGCACAAGGCATCACTATTACGGAGAGGTAGTACTGCCCTTTTTATGGCAGTGCTGTGTGATTGTTACTTTTGAAACAAAAACATCTGCTTTCAAAAAGCACATTTTCACACATTGTGATTTTTTCACAATTTGACAGACCATTTCCACATCCACTTAGATGTGTTTACTTTGATTCATTGAAAACTGTACACCTAAAATCCCTAAAAATTATCATCCTGTTTAAATTGGAAGAATTTGCAATTAGAATGTTATGCTGTGCCTGAACAGCAGCTGATCCAAAAATATTAAGTGTTATTTGCTAAGTGATTATATGATGTGTATTTGATATATTTATTTTTCTTTACTGTGGTTGATGCTTTCTCTGCTTACATTTAAACCCGGATATGAAAGAAAGGATTACATTTAAAAACTAGGAAGTGTTTGTTGTCACTTGCAGGCCATTGAAATTTTTCAAGTTTATGAACCTCTCTGTGAGCTCTTTACAGACTTCCTCCATGAACATCCTCAATGATCTAATGATTAACTTTTCTGAACATTCACAAAGTACTCAAGAATATTAATCAAACTCTAGCAGGATGTAAATTCCAACTAGGTAAAGTGGCCTCTATTATACCATTGAAATCCAAGTATTATTTTTATTTGCTGTATGTTTGAAAAAGGTGCTTTTTTTGTCAAAGAAAATTTTCATCTGTATTTTACTTTCAGAAGTATATGCCACTACTTTATATACATTCAGACACTTATTTACATAGATTTAAATTACTAACATAGAAGGCTTGATTATACTGTCCAAATTAATAGCCTCCCTGCACAACTCCGAAAGTACATTAGCACACTCTAGATCTAATGAAAGAACAAGTGCAAAATCTCCTCATACTGTTCACAGAGTCCAGTTTATTACTGACACATCATTCTATGTGAAGAATAGCAGAATATTAGACTTTCAGATTTTCAGTGTCATGGCTACTAGAAAAAAATCTGGGGATTGATTGATTTTAATGCCCTTTGGATATGTTGCTTAGTCATATGAGATTGCTTATCAGTGTTGCTTCTCTTAAGTTTCGCTTTTAACTGTTCTGATGGTTCTGATAGTTTGGCCAATTTTCCACTAATTTTACAGTTCAATAATCCAGTCCACATATACTTTTTTGGCTACTAAGATCTAAAAGTTGTTAAAATCAAGATAAGTTACATCATGTACTCTCCCTTCCATCTACAGAACTGTTCCTTTGATTATAGAAACAATTACTTTAATCAAGTGTGATTTGCTAAATCACCTCTTTGTTCTGTAGTTGGAATATTAAATAGTGTCAGCTACAAGTTAGTTTAATACAATATATTTGAAATATTCGTGGTGGAATCTGAGAACAGTTTGAGTTGGAAGGGACCTTAAAGGCCAGGTTGGTACGGGGGCTTTGAGCAACCTGTTATAGTGGAAGGTGTCCCTGCCCACAGCAGGGGAGTTAGAACATAGATTTATTTTCTAACTAGAACTGGAAAATCATGTTGCACTTCTACCTAGTAGTGTTATAAAAACACACGACTCTGTAAAAATGTATGAGAAGAAAAATTCTAAAGTAGAAATGAATGATATTTTCTGGCTTGATTCATCCTTATTCTTACAGAAATATATAGAATTCGTCCTGTCCCTTCTTTACTTTGTCAAATGATACTCTTGCACACGATTCTACTGCAAAAGGTAGAAGAGAAGGGGAAAGGAAAAAAAAAAAAGGGACACTTGCAGACTAACTGGAAGTATCAAATCCTAAATAAGAACCTTTTCTTTTCCTTTTAGGTTTGTCAGTGTCAGGTTAAACTCAGGTTAAACTGCAGTGCTATTTGAATGATGAGTCAATCCTGCAGTAAGTGCCAGTCACCCTGACCAGAAGACAGAAAGTGTGATCCACCACTAGAAGCCAACCTCGCATATAATCTATGTGTAATAGAAGTTTTATGATAGTTACTCAGATGACATCAGTACAAATAGGTAAATTGGGAACATAAATGGGTTATAAAACAGTGTTTTTTCTGTAGTGGTGTAAGTTATTATTATCCAGATTGCCAATCAAGGAATTTAGTAGAGATTGTGCAACATGAAAGTGTTGGTATTAAGGTTGCTTTAGCAGGAAACAGATGGTCCAGGTTTTTATCAGCTCTGAGGTTTAGATCATTAGTTTTAACTGCAGTAAAAAAGGGTCTTTGTAATGCCAGTACAATTTACCTCATTACTCCTGGGTAAGTCACTCTTGTTAAAATCATGAAAGAAATAATCTTGTATGTGTGTGTGTTTTTGTATGGGTGACTTTATTTGTGGCTGATGCAATTACGACATCAAACACTAAGAGGAATATTAAAAACAAATTGCAGAAAAAGGTCTGGTTTGGATTTTAGGTAGAATAAAAACATCTTGTGGTCAGATCATAGGAGAACAAATTAACATAAAAAATACTCAGTCTTGAGTGAATGAACCTTATTTTTTTTGCTACCAAACAAATCTTGAATACATCAAACAATTTGCAGTATCACCCTACAGAGATGCGTGTGGCTATTAAATGATTATGAAAGATAAGACAAAATATTTGGTGTCCATATGATACTAGGCATTTAATTGAACAAATCCAGCAAGATGATATCATATACAAGTTATGGCAAAAACTACTTCCTATGGCATGTTATAGGAATGAATGGAAACAATATAAATTTTTCAGTCCCTATGCATACTTAGAAGGAACTAAAGTATCATATAGGAGGAATGTTTTCTATATCACTACAAAATAAATATATTAAGATAGTCTCAGACATTGAAATCATGCAAATGTATCAGTTAATTAGAAATTCTCTTCAAATGCTGATGATTCAGTATTCATAAGAGAGACTACACATTCTACTGTTGCCTTAAGTAGAAATTCTCGATAGCATTTCAAGGCAGCATTGGTGGTTTTTGACTGGTTGAAAAATTCTGAATGAAGATTTCTTAGAATATTAAGTTTCTGTATCTTCTAGATTTCATCAAGACTTTTTCCTTCTAATTTTTTTTTTTTTGTGTATGTGAAATGTTTCTGAAGAAATGCATAAATTCTAGCAATTTCTTGCTTGAATTCATAGCAACAATTCTGGCTTGAATTTCTAAGTTCTAAATTTCTGGATGGAATCAAGGGGTCCTAAGTTGGCCAATTAAAGTTGCTCATTAAAGCAGTTAGAGAGAACTCATCTGGGACTTCTGAACAATCCATCTAGAGTTTCCAGGTGCTAGGATGTGGAGCATGGATCTGTGTTGCCCAGCCACCAGCATTGCTACCATGTCAAACAGCTAACAAGCAGTGTGCAGAAATTCCTGATCATGTCGGTGATATCAGACAGTGCAGCTTAATAGTTTTTACTCAATGCCTCTGCATAATATTGACCCATATTTCACCTGATTCTGTAACAAATTTGGTTGCTGCTTGTGGATGGATCTGTGTTCAGTGTTGAATAGATAAAATTTGCAAAACTTAGGTTTCCATTTAGTCTGTTTCACAACACTTGTACACAGTTCAGTTTTATTCTCATGTAGAATATTCACAGAACCTGCTTTCTGGTAGTTTATTACATACAGAGCTGGAAATAAAAATTAATTTGGTGCAGTCTTTCATATTTGTTCATTTTAATACTGTGAATTGGAAATGCACTGCATGCTGAAATTATTTATAACTAATATTATATTTCTTATCAAAATGGATGCCATAGAACCATGTAAATCCTAGGAAGAAAGATATATATTTAACCTAGTCTACAAATTGCAAGGATAAATTTACACTGGAAGGATTAACACAAAATTGTTCTTTGTCATTAACATTTTCTTTAGACTCTGCAGTCAGATTTGGTATTCTAAATAAGTGAATAAAAATCTTACTTCATTAAGTGCTGGCTATTATCTTTAAAGGCAACATCTTTCAAGGTAACTTGAAATTAGTTAAGGTAATGGCTAGGCAGGGAAAGGTAATAGAAAAAAAAACTCAAAAGATAGTCACCTACACCTATACCTAGATCCTCAGTTTAGTAGATTGCATTGCTTGTGGGTTTTTTGACTTTTTTCCCTCATTTGCGGCACTCATCAGCCACAGTATAATTGACTGATTTTAATTACGTATAATTGCTTTCCTTTTATGTAGCTGTTGATGAGTTCACACCAATGCATGCAGTGTGCGTAACAAGCAGGAGGAGTTGGAAAACATAATGCAATTGGAAATCTATGACCTAATTGCTCTCACAGAAACATGGCAGGATGAGTTACAGAACTGGAACGCTGCCAGTGAGGGCTACAAGCTTTTCAGAGGGATAGGCCGGGAAGGAGGAGCAGAGCTCTTGCTGTTTATGTTAAGGGATGGATACGTTGTGAAGAGCTGCCTCTGAGTAACCGCTGTGAGCAGGTTAAGGGCCTGAGGGTGAAAGGGAAGGCCAGGAGCACCGAGGGACACCCTTCTCTCGGGGTCTGCTATGGGTGCCTGAGCAGGGAAAGCCTGTTGATGAGGCTTCTTGCGTCAGACACAACAAACATCACGCTTATAAGCTCTCATCCTGATGGGGGTTTTGACCACCTGGATGTCTGCTGGGAAAGCAATACAGCAGGATGCAAGGAATCCAGGAGACTCCTGGAGTGCATAGAGGCCACCTTCCTGGTCCAGGTATTAGACAAATCAGCCAGAAGTGAGGTGCTACTTGACCTGGTACTCACCAATGTCCTGGATGAGCTCATAAAAAGGAGTTAAGACTGGTGGAAGCCTGAGTTGTAGCAACCATGTCCCGGTTGAGTTTGTGATCTCAAGGAGTCTGAGCCCAGCAAGGGGCAAACTCAAGACCCTGAACTTTAGAAGAGCAACATTCCAGCTCTTTAAGTAGTTGGTGAGCAAGATCCCCTGAGCAACAGTCCTTAAGGACATGTTTCCATACTTTCCCTACTTTTTCCATACTTCTGTAATTACTTTGACTGTCAGATTGTTTCATTCTTTTCTGATATCCCTACAGTAAAGCAGTGTTGAACCATTGAAAGATGTGAATATTTAAATATATCCCTTAAAATAATATTAGACAGTAGTAACAAATAGTGGAAAATGTAAATATGTAAAATGGACTAAACTATTATAAATATTGTTTTCCTAGAGAGCATAAAGGTGCCATTGTCAAGTATAACACAGCTGAGAACTCTAGATCTGACTGATAATTGTTTCATCTCCTAGTGTAATATAGAAATAAAGAGATTGACAAATTATCCCTGTTAACCTCTATATGATAGTTAGAAATACCCACCAACTGTAGCAAAAGGCAGGACTGATTGAAAGAGCTAAGTTTGGGGGTGTCATCATTTTTCAATGCATAGACATCACGTTTTATTAAGTGGAAAGAAGTTTTCAAAGCTGAAATTTTTCTTTCATTTCCAGACAGCATTTGAACTTTGAAACATTTGAATTTTTGAAATAATATCAGGACACTTTGGAGGGGAAATGTAAATTTAATTTCTGCTGACCTTGGTGATACTTCTGGTTTTTATTTCTAAAAAATATCACAGCAATAGCAGCAGGTAGAAGAATGTGGGATATGATGAAATTTGAGATAAATTTCACAAAACAGAGATTGCATGTCTTGGTTTAGGTTTACAGCATGAAGACCTTGTGTTTTCTCAGATTTACTGCACATAATTAATGGAATTATGAAAAAGATTGCAGAGTAAATAACCAAATCTAGAATCTAAAATGTTTATTTTGGAGCAATGCCTTTCTTTCTTTACCAAGTGGATACACAGGAGTATGGAAACTAAAATCCTTCAGCTACAATAAGGTCATCTTACTTCATTCCCTTCAGTCTTTCCTTACTTTTCTTCCTTATATAAAAATGAAGACAAAGAAAGCTAATTATGGCAATGCTGGAAGAATACACCACTGTCTCCTTAAATCAGACAGTACATAGCAAGAAAAATACAAAATCTTGCTTAATAATCAGAAGTTCAAGCTCAGCGCTTCTCTCCATGCTTTTTCTGCTGCACTGCTGCTATCCAAGTGTGGAGAGAGCTCAGCAAAGGTTAAATAAAAATTTCTTCAGTGAAATCCTCCACACTTACACTTCTGGTATGAAAGCCCCTGAAACATCTGGATTTACTATTTTTCTCCCTGTGGGAAGTCTCAACACCGCACTTCCAAACTGTAGTCTGAAACCACTATCTGTCCGTTGTGGTTTTTTTTTGCAAGACCTTTTTTTTTAATATTTTCTTTATTCATCCTAGAGAGTCTGGCAGTGTGTGGGTGAATTTTTACCTTATGGTGTACTCTTGACAGAATTATACTGCAGTCTTATCTCATGTTCCTCCATAGGGAATCCCAGAAGTCCACCTAAATCATCCAATGCATCCATTTTCTTTCAAATTATATGTAACAAGATACATATGAAGAATGGATACGGTCAGTTCTGTTCTGTTACTTTAGTGAAATGGAAGTTTATCAGGTTCTATGGCTGCACTTACTATAACTATGTCATGAATCCCAAAATACTTTTAGCTGAATGTGAATCTTTAATGTGAACTCACCTTAATATGCCATGGCATTGATTCTGTTCCCTACTGCTACCAGGTCATTCCTTAATTCTATCAATAGAAAAAAAAGCCAAATCTACTATGTCTGCCTGTCTGTGGCCATATATGACCCTTCAGAATGGAGCTTATTTAAGAGCAAAGAATCTAAACTGAGCAGTCTATTTGGTTTTAAATGTAAATTACTTGCCTCAAAAATTCTAAGCTTTTTGCAATTGAGTGCAGCATCCTCTGCCCTTTAGTAACATGCTGATACGCACTGCTGCCTTGCAGACTGAGTTCAAATAATTTATTTTGGCTCTTTGTTAGATATTTTCCTTTGACTACTGAGTTGAAACCAGCACCTCACCAAGATTATTTCTTAGCTGTCACCTAAATTGGAATTAACAACGACATATCAGGGAAAAAAGCGGATATTCTGAAAGATGTAATTTCTGAGTATCTTAGCATAAAGCCTATGACTATTTTCCTGAATTTATACTCTTCATAATCCTCACCATCAACATGCTTGTAATTGTGAAGCCATGAAGACAAAGAAACCTTTTTATGCCTTCTTTTAGGGTGCTCACAAAAGCCAAGAAAATTCTGGTATTCAGTGACTCAGAGTGTGGATTCACATATACAGTTGGACTTTCCTACATTTTCTGTATAAAACTTACTAGAAGTCATGTCAGTAGAAAGCAGCCTAAACAATGAACTATCAAAAAATCAATTTCCCCCCAACTTGCAGTGTACAAATGCGTTACAATGAGCTGTGAAGCATTCATTAGAAGATCTTTTCCAGAAGAAATACAATATAGATTTTCACAGCTAGGAAGAAAACTGTTTGAATAAAGTAAACCTCTCATTTTTGTATTCTTTGAAATGAATAATGATGCTTATTTTAAGAGGTCTGGAAAATAGCAGAAAACTTGCTCAGGTTCTAGTCTAATAACCTTCATATAATGCTGTGTCCTTTCCTTCTTGAATGGTACCAGTAATTGATACTGACATACTAGAAAAAGCCAAGTTCCATCCTTCCTAGCACAGACAAGTTTTATGACAGAGTATAATGATCTTTGGCTTCACAGCTTTATTTGCAACAGAACTCTGCCAATCTTATTGAAATAAAGAAGTGTGTTCAAATCATTGCATGTTAATCTGGTGTAAAACTATCTTTGACAAAAAGGTAGAAGATGTGAATATTCAAGTCATTTTGAAATCATGTTATGATAGTAGAGTATGGAAATACACATTTTCATTTAATCTGGGAATACTGAATGTCTTAGAAAATGTTGATTATGTTTTCTAAATTCACTACTGAAAGTTTTGCATAATTGGTTAATTGTCTAGTAGATTACATCAGTAACAATATCTTACTAAGTCCTTCTCAGTGGAAGCATGCTCTAGTGTCATCACTGATGGTGCTGACCCTTCCTTCCCTCATGATACATGAGAACATCCATAAAATTCTGAATCATTGGTAGACCGGTCACAAGTATCCATGCTGGGTTCAGGAAAAAAAATCTTAACTGGATATAAAAAGCTTAGCTGAGATTCAAAATGTAAGAAATAAAGGATGATGTAATTTTTCATTAATATATAGCTGATGAATCTCTTTGGTCCTTAGAAATTTTTGAAAACTTTTCAAACCAATGTCTCACCTTCCTCTTCAAGCATTTATGTAAAAAAGATAATTATTTACAGTTATTTGGTAGTTTTTTGGGCAGAAGTGTCTTTCCATTTTGTTTCTTTACAGAGATTTATACTTCTTTTCTGGATAAGGTTGATTATGCTACAACTTAGAGGGAAACATTTACTTAAAAACATTCTACAACCTACTATGTTACATCGCTAGTGATTCACAGACAGAATATGCACAGAAAGTTCAGTGAAGAACCATTACTGGGATCTATTTAAAGGAGAAATCAGCTATTATCAGCTATTTTGGATCAGACATACATTTCAGAATATATATCTATCTATACATCTATATCTTTCTAAGATATATATATATCAGAAAGAAAGGGGAAGTGAAGCTGCAGAGCGTTAGCTGCAAGGCAGATCTCAAATCTTCAAGACGTTAGAAACCACATTCAAGCATTATAACAATTTAAATACAGTAGCCATGTGACACCAAGGCATAGACCTGCACTGTCGGAAAGCCTTTATTGTTTGGCAAGGGCTTAAGTGCAGATCACCATACATGAGAGGTATTAAAGGAATCTGAGGCTGGAGACTCACAAGATTATCTGTATCTGTTTCTTTCACGTGATCAGACAGGAACTGGGGAAGAGGGTGAGTGGAGGCTTGGCATTCACCCACTGACAACATCTGACAAGACATGGTGATGCAATCAGGAATTGTCCAGGACCAGCAGAATGCGAGCCAACCACAATATAAAAATGGGTTATTTCTATTATGTCCCATAACCTGTGCATTGCAGTCCATATTATACTGGAGAAGAAGCCTTGATTCTAAATAGAATCTAGCAATCAATTCCTCTCTAAATCAAAGTCTGTCTGCCCTCAGAGGGAATAAACACACACTGCCCCTTATGACAAGGATCTTGTCATTTACAGTTTAGAAAAATATTAACAGTTTTTGTTGCCAAGAACAATATTTATTTATTTACTTTCTTACTTGCTAACTGCACTCTTGTGTAGATGTGATTTTCCACAATGCCTTTCTATCAATATTCCAGCAGCATGTGTGTGAATATTCATGATGCTACACTTTTATGGCTGTTCTTGGATAAAGCCAGTGCCTGCAACTGAGAGGATGATAAAATCTGAGATTTTACTGAAGGAATGTTACTGCTTAGTGAAGGTCAAGGGACTGGGCTTTATGAGTAGGGATATCTCTTCTAGTTGTATAATCCTGTTTTAAGTCAGCAACTAGAAAAGTATACAGTGCAAGAAAATAAAATAGAATTGAAACAGAATCCTACTGTTTGCACGTCTGCAGATGATGTCTTAAGGCTTACAAAGCAGCCTTTTTCAGTCCTCAGATTGTCACATCTGAATTATTTTCATACTGATTATACTTGAGAATTCCAAGATTTTTATGAATATGATCTTGAGCTTAGTAGAATTAGAAGTAATGGAATAATCTGGTATCTGCATGAATTATGTGTTATTTAAATTGCTTTTGATGATTGACTCAATTCATACAGATTAGTGCTCATGTAAACTAGAATTGCAACAGTGAAAGAGAATCGAATATAAACACTATGGTATAATTTTCCTCTGTTGTTTTATTTGTATCCCTTTACAGTTTAAAATATTTGCATCTGGTATGTGACCACATGTCAAAGCTGTGTATTGATAATATACATAGACCATACTTGAAAAGAAAGAAAATATTCCAAAAGAAAGAGATACAAAACAATGCTGAAAAAAATATTCCATTGTTCACCCAAGTAATATTTCATTTTTTAAAAGCTTTGCCCAAACTTTAAAGCTGCAATTTTGCATATGGAAAGATCTTTTCTGACTGATTTCTCCAGACTGGATTGACACATGTAATTTCAGTTAGTCTTTCTTCCTGATACTGGAGAAGTATCTTTGTGTAATCCTGTGCCATCTTAGGTAATGTGCCTCAGCAATAGATTTAGTACAACTGACTACTCACAAGATGTGCTTGGCAGCAGTAGACTCCAGATGGTGAACTAAAAATCCCTGCTTTTCTGCAGCAGCAGTAGCATCTGGGTATGTGGCTGCCTTTCTTGTTGTTTTCTGTTCAACCTACTTGGCTCATTTCCCTGGTTTATATCACCATAGATATCAAACTACTTGTGAGAAGGGCTCTTTTTAGGATGCATTTTCTTGTAAATAAAAAGTGATTAATCCTTCTGATAGGCTTCAGAAAGTTAAAAGTTTTGGGGTGAAGCTGGTAAAATAGGAAGCATGATTTTATTGTCCTGAGTTGTATTTCCCATGGACTGAATACCCTTGAATGATTTAAAGCCCATCTAGTTTCATTAGAAAATACTCTGGTTTTCATGTGTTTTGAGAATTAAGCAGCATAAATGGTAATGATCTGGAGATAATTTCAGCAGATTCACACCTCAATTAAAACTATAAGTTTAATTTCACTCTCAGAGTTGTTCCCAAGGCTTGTGCAGGCCTTCAAGAAGTTCAGAAAATGAGGATCAAGCTAGATAAGGGCAGTAAAGTACAAGTGTTTTGCAGTAAAATTTGAAGTGAAATAATTTAGAATGAAGAACACTTATCAAGTTTATCCTGCTCTATCAAGAGCTTGATCTAGATGAAAACAAAGATAGTTTTTCTGTGTTAACAAGAGGAAGCTGTTAGTCACCTTTTCACATCAGATTGAAAACTTGATCTGCCATTCATTTTTTTTGTGATTATAGGGAAACAAACAGAGAATCTATTTGTTGGTATTTGACAGTGTTAAAAATAGTTGAAAAACAATATTACCCAGTCCTTGCACTTCAGTTGTTGGTTATTGGATGTTTTGAATATGCTAAGAACATCCATTCTAGCAACCCAAGCAAAGGCTGCCTACAGCTGCCTGTATGCACCACATCAGATCTCTTCTAGGACAAATCCTGTAATTAATGCTATTTAGATAAAAGTGTAGGGTGAGCATAGATGGGATACAGCCTGACAGGTGGGTCATATAACTTGCAGAGGTGTATGCAAGCCTATGCAAATAGGCAATGAAGATCTGTATTTTCCACCTCTGAAGACTTTCATTGGTAGACTCCATTTGCCCATGCTTGAAGAAACATTGTCATGGGCAAAAGAGAAGTCATATATGCAGGAAATGCAAACTTCTTTAGTTGTTAAAGCAAGTATGATATCTTATTATCAAGTTAAGCAATAATCTACCCTTGTGCTTGCAGATGAAATTCTTAAATCATAGAATCACAGAACGAGATTAAAGACTTGCTATTAACCTTAACGGAATGACATTTTTACTTATGATATTTTTTCTGACTACTTAAAAATCCCAAAAGCAGTTTGACAAATCAGAGTACTCAGCTCCCAGTTGTAGAACTCCCAAGTCAAAGATCAAATTCTACTTCAGAGTAGGATTTCTTATGACTTCATTTCACAGGAAGAACTGTTTGGTTGCAATAGATATTTTAGATGCTACTCTATAATAACTCATAGAAAATATCCAAACATAAATGTCGTTATTTGTAATACATCCAAAGTGATATCAACTTTTACAGCTTCATTTTTCCAGCAAAATCTCACACATTTTATCTGTGACTGGTTTGAAAAATCCTTTCTCTCATTATTGCTCTCTGAAAACTTGTACGCCTTTTCTGTTAATAAACATGTTAAATTGCCTTGGTCTTATCCAAATATTTGCTTATTCTAAGTATGTAATTATACAATTACATACTTAGAATAAGCAATAAAAAATAATTCATAGAAGTATTTGACTTCACAGTACATTTATCTGTCTCTCATTTATTCTGTGTGTTGCCCTGGCTCTAGAAGTTCTGTTTTAAAAAAGTTTGGGTTTTTTTTTATTTTTTTTAATTTTTTTTAATTTTTCTGTTATATCTTGCACTGTACTGCAGAGCAGAGGAAGTTTTCTAACTGTATTGAAAATTAATAATATGGCTTGCATACATTGATACTGAAAAAAGACTAAACGCTTCAAAGGCTCTGAAACTTAGAATATAATTACAGTTATGTAAAAGTAAGCTAGATTGTGATTTATGGCCACTAGTATTTTAAAATATTCACTTGCATTAAAAACTGTTTACACAGTAATAAATACATGATTTTGAATAATGAAGGCAAGAGTATTTAAGATATTGTTCTCCAAATGACCACAACAAAGGAGATAGACTTCCACAGATAGCTCTGATCCCATCCATATCCCATTCCTTTCATGCATCAGGTGCTTGTCATTTCTCTGGCAATAATGGGATCGAGGCTAAACTGAGGAGACCAGACTGCATCTAAATATGCTAACTTACTCAGAGGATTTGACAACCAATAGGGAGCAAATACTACAGGCTGTAGAGGAATGCAAGAAATAGCAGTCTGTGACTCTGCACTACTTGACCTTCTACTTTAGGACAGCTCTTCCACCGGAATGGAGTTGTTGTTTTCTCTCATTTCACCCAAATTGATTTGCTTTGTATGATTCTTCCTTGTACACCTTTTGTAAGCTGATAATTCAATTTGCATTCCAATTGTCCAGTTTAACTGTGGTAAGAGGAGATTTGGCAAAAAACATTGTGCAGTGCAAAAATGCAATTAGTCATGACATTGGTCTTAGTGCTTCATTTTTCTGGATAATGAGTAGATTATCATAAGTACCATGTTACTATTGATTTTGGTTTTCAACTAATGTTTGTAGTCTTCAGGGAGTTTTTTTTGATAATTGAATAATGCATATCCAAACAAACCTCCACTGCTTAAAATTTTTGGGTTTTCATGGAATCCTTTTCAAAGGAGTAGCCACGGCCACTGGTACTTAAAATCCCTTCCAAAGGAATTCTTCTTGTGAATTACAGTAGGATTCATCTAGTACTGTTTAAATTAAATCCATCTTCATAAAAATTCAAGTACAATAAGCTGTCATACTAGTTTCTGACAACATAGACTTTTCTGTTAGGACCACTAGCTGTGCTTTTTTGGGGATGTTATCTTAGGAATTCAGAGTATCAGAGTATTACATCTGGGATTTACAAAAGTATCATTTGTAAAACATCAAACTATATTAGTGTATGTACATTGGATGGATATTGTGAATTTGTATTTTGTAAGTTTAGGTGCTGCTTGTTAAATTACCTATGATGCCTTTTCAGGATGCCCTGAACTTAGAGGAGAGTGTGCTAACTGAAGCTGATTTTCATAGAACAGTAGAAAGGCTTGGGTTGGAAGGGACCTTAAAGATCATCTAATTCCAACCTCTTCACCAATGGCGAGGATATTGCTCACTAGATCTGTTTGCTCAGGGCCCTATCCAACCTGGCCTTGAATACTTCCAGGAATGGGACATCCACAACTTCTTGTTACAATGTTTTCCACTGCCTCACCATCCTCACAGTAAGATTTTTTTTTTCCTAGCATCTAATCTAAATCTCTCCTCTTTTAGTTTAAAACTGTTCCTTACTGTCTTATCACTATCTGCACATGTAAAAGTCACTCTCCTTCCTTTTCATAAGCTCCCTTTATTTGCTGGAAGACTATAAGACACTTTTGCCAGAGCATCATTTCTATAGAAATGGTGTTCATTAAACAAGCGTCCAGAATAAGGAGTTTCAGTTTAAGCAGTGAGCATAGGGAAGGAGTTACATATATTCCCCTTCTCTGTAAGTGTTATGATCTGGTTATTGAAATCTTTAGATAACACTACAATCTCTAACAATAAGTGGCAGAATTACTGTATTTCTTTTACAGAGTCTTACCTGTGTTCTATTTGTTAAAAGATCAGAATTGCTAAGTTCAAACCACAGAGAACTTCCATTCTGGTCAACAAGATCTAATAAACAGTGCCTCTTTTGTTCACATACTCTTCAACATATCTGTTGGAGATTTTTAATTATACAGACTATTCTGTGATTCTGGCTATGTTATAGCACTCTTTCCATAAACCTACACAGAATGGTGTTATTGCTTAGAAAGGTATGGTTGTTTTCAGCTCCCTAAAGTGGCGACCAGCCACATATCTTTGTTTAACCACTTGGTAGAGAGATATTTCATTGTAATCTCTTTTTTTCTGTTGTGTTAATTTGCAAACATCAAAAATAGTGTTTTTTATGTCTGCATAGCAGCTATCATAATTGCTCTAATGTGATTAGCTTCTCTAAGCAGTACTGCAATTTAATTAAAAAAATAAAGAAGAGAGGAGAGGGAATTAATTTATAACATAGCTGGTGAAAGATCTACTGTGGTCATTTCATCAAACTTGCTATGTAATATTAACAAGAAAGTACATTCATTTGATAGTGCAGTATGTATGGTACCTTGCTTTTATATTTAGTTCCTAGGTACTGTATCAAGATCCTTATAGAATTTTTCTTTCACATAATGAGTGGGGTTTTTGATTGTACTTCCTTACCTTTGACTCCTGTCCATTACTTTAAGGATGGAGCTCCATGAATCTTTTAAAATAAAGTATAAGGCTTTGCAATATTTTTCCTGGTCCCTTAACAGTTCGTCTCATTCCTAAACTTTCTCTTCAATTTATCAATGTACTTCTTGAGTTTCTGTTGACCTTTACACTTTGAATTTCATGTAAAGATGAAAGAGCCAATATTTAAACTCCTAAAATTTGGCAGGTGCCTATCTGTCAGTTCCACCATGAAGATTCAGAAGAAAGTTTTCACTTTTTAGATGAAATTTTTTCAGAAACTAGTCTCCCATTGTAAAGTATTTTTAACTCTGTGTTGGGTTTGTGTGGCAAGGTTTTGGTAATGGGGTAGAGGAGGTGACTGGTCTATCGGGGTGGCTTCTCTGCAAAGATGCACACTGAAACAGGGTAGTAAGAGTGTGAGTAGGGGTAGCAGAGACAAGATCTGATGAACTGACCATAACCCCCATTCCCTGTCTCCCTGCACCACTGCAGGGGGAAAGGGTAGAGAATTCAGGAGTAAATTTAAGTCTCAGAAGAAAGACTTCATTTACTTTAATATTTATTGCTTCTTGGCCTATTATTTGATGCAGGAAATAATGTGTCTAATTGTCCTAAACTGTTAAAAGAGTAAAGGTTGTAGTTAAAGGTGGATACAGAGCCTAGGTGCCCATCTGATAGTATGCATATTTTATATAAAGTGTATATTTTTTTACCAAGCAAAACAAGAATAATTATTTCTAGAAAACACTTCATTCAATCATATCTCTTTTTTTTCCTTTTTTATTTTTAAATGAATAGATAAATTTTCAGAAGTATTTTAATGCTGCATCATTCATCTTGTATTTTGCTTATTTAATGTTCAAGACATTTTAATGACTAGAGAAGTGTATACCAAATACGCAGATGAGATTGTAACACTAGATATTAAAACCAGATTTATTAGTATTGATCAATCAGAAATGCTGCATGAGACATTTATGTTCACTGAGTGAACGGTTCCTACACTTAGAAGAGGTAAAAAAAGGAGAAGAGGGTATGATTTGTAAAAACAAAAATAGAAGGGAAGACTATGTTCATATATGACTTATAGAAATGTGCAAGAACTTCTATAAAAAGACTGCAATAAATACCTTCTAATGAGTTTTTTCTTTATGTAACATCAGTGATATTCTACCAGTTTATGGGTTTATTATTATAGAGCTGTTTGTATTAAAGAGCTTTCTTACATTTTCCAGCTCCTTAGTAGAAGGTGTACAAGTCCAATGGTGTTTCATCAGAGCTGAATTCAACATGATTAAGCATTTCATTAGGTAGTTTGCTCTTGGGGTAACTACTATTTATGTGAGTATGTACACAGAAAGACACATACATATCTACATACAGATTATAATCAGAAAATTTCAGAATTTGTCAAAATTTATGACTGTATCAGACTAGTATTAACCTCAGTAAAATATCTCGATAGCCCACCTTTATTGACTCCTCCAAGTTATTGATAAAGACACTGAAACAAGAGGCCCCTGTTTTACACCAGTTGTCACCAGTCTCAGATAGGGGATGAGCATTAATCACTATCCTGTGCATCTAATTATGCAGCCCACTTTTACTCTCACACTTATCCACAACCTTGGATCATCCTTTTGCCCTCATTTCAAGGTGGGTGCAACCCCTATCTTTCTCCAGCTGCTGTGGACTTTCCCTGATCTCCATGACTTTTCAAAAATGATATTGACAGGCCTTGCAGGTACATCAGCCAGTTTTCTCAGCACCCTCATTCAGCCCACTAGGTTCCACTGATTTGTATGAGATGAATTCTCCCAATCAGTCCTTGCTTCAGTATCATCCACTGCTGGAAGCTCACCTCTTTGAATTGTTTTTCTAAGCAGAGAGGCCTGGAAGACTCAGGCGGTGAGGATGGGGTCCCCACTTTGTGCAAGAGTTACTTGAAGGGCTATGCCACATCACGTTATATGTAACGATTATTATCTCATATGTAATATTTAATATATCTCTATGTTTTCAGGAAAAATGAATCATCTCCTGTGTTTTTTCCCCCTTCTGTCTCTGTGTTATCAGTATTTGTAAAAACCCCATAAATCTGCTGTTTAAAATTTAACATTTACTATTAAAATTCAGCATTTTGCAACTATGAAAAATCCCTGTTTAATGGCTTAGATCTTTGAATTTTTCATGTAACTGACTGATAAAATAGCTCACCTAGTAGAATCTAAGCTAAATTGGAATTCATTACCATTGTTTGTAGGATTAGGCTTAGATAAATAAAATAAATAAACAGATTTCTCTTCTTTTCTTTTTGTTTGGTTTTTCTTTTTTTTTTATATTTTAACAAAGTAAATCCTCATCAGAACCCTGCTGTTAGTGATTGCCAATTACCTGCAACTGCAGGAACACTGGTAAAGCATTGCCTTAATTAGGGAGGCCTAAAAATGCCCTTGGGATCTAAGCAAGCATAAATGTAGCTGAAAGGTTCTGTTTCCCCCTGACAAGCACAAAATTTTGTGCAGAAACCAGTGATAGGCATTCTTGAAAATACCTTCATTGAGCTGTGCTGAATATTGTGTTAGTCAAATAAGGTAAATTCACCGTCTTGATATTAAGATTGTTTTAATGGTATTTTCTTAAAATACTACATTTGCAGTCATAGGCAGGTATACAGTGCCCCATTGTTCAGATTTATTTGCTAACTTTCATGAATGGGAAAAGATTATTTCATCTGATATACTGTAAAAGAGAAAAGAGCAGTCAACTTCAAGTTAAAAAGAATGAAACTAATTTGGGTAGTATAAAAATCTGAAACCATTAACATTTGTGTTGGTTTTAACACCTTCAGGGAAATTAAACTCCAAGTAAGGCACTCCCTTTCCTCTGCTCCCCTTGGTAAGGAAGGGACCATAAATGAGATTATAAGTTGAAATAATTTACTAAAAACATGCTAATAACAGCAGTACTAATAGCAAAAGTACACAAAAGAGAAGGTGGGAGCTGGTGGGCAGCAGGGGTTTTAAGGGGACTGTCCACTCTGCTCTGGTGAGCCAGGCAAGATGACAAACTTCTGGTTTCCAGTGCTCAGCGTTTCCTGCTGAAACCATTACCCCAGCGATGGTGTTGGTGATATTGAATAAACTTGGCAGTGACACCCAGACAGTGCCAAGAAACTCCACTGCCTCTCTTTGTTACTAGGACAACATTGCAGACCTAGCTGGTTTTGATGTCCACTTTTCATGGTGTTAGAAATCTTAAGATGATCCAATCTTTGATATTTCTTTTTGCTATTTACTTCATCTTTAGTTGATGGTTGGCGGTGAAGTTACCATTACATGTGACTACTAATCCTTTTAATGTTCTGTTTGCTACATTATAATTGTGTTGCAAAATTACCATTAAGGAAGGTTTTAGCATAGTTGCATTTATAGGTAGGAAACTTCCTTTGCTCTAGTTTATCCAGAGACTAAATTATGAAACTTGGTTGTTTACCAAATTGAAAACACCCTTCAAATTCATCTTTTACTTTACTGTAAGATATACAGTGAAAACCCATTTAATAGTGTTAGTAACAGGTTTTGTAATGGTCATTTGCAACAGAAATTAATTTATTTGTTCCTCAGTTACTCTCTAAATTTAGTTTTCTGGCTGATAGAACATTTATATAAGGTCGTTTCTTTCAATTGAGATGTGAAATGCATTCTTTTCCTATACTCCCCATTATAATGTACAGCTCTGCTTGTATTATTTAGGTAGAACAATGATCACGTAAGAGCAACAAGAGTTTTGGGGTCTTTTTACTTTCTTTGGGTTTGATTCTTTTTGTCTGTTTGTAGATTCTTGCTTTTTTTTTTTTTATAACTTTCAAGACTATTTTTTCAAAACTCAATCAAGCATTCCCAAATCATAAATTAACATCTTTTCAGTGTAAAGATATCTAAATGCCATGTTGTGTTCAGACATTAATTTCTCTTTTATGTCAACAAAATTATGCTGGAGCTGAAGATTGTTTCAGGATGTATAAGGATCCTGTGGCCCTAGGAGGAGCAGTGTGAACTGAATTTGGGAGAAAGGTTGTGAAGGTGTAGGATGCTGGCTTGATTCTAGAGAAAGCAATGTCTTACTTGCTAGGTCCTAAAATAAGTGTCTCTGACTCTAAAGCCAGGAACTAAAAACAACCAAAACAGCAGAAGAGAAATAGCTCCACAAAGCAATTTAATTTCACTAAAACATTTTATGTTACTGTAATCTTACTTGTTTAGAACTGCAAAAAAAAGCTACCTGGCTCCTTTTCTGAATACTTCTGTGGCTTTTCTGTATGAATTGTATGAACTGTGAGCTTTCTAGCCTTTATTTTTCTTCGTGATTTTAGATCTTTTTGTCTCTACAGTACCCTGTCCTTTTCAAAACATTGTATCTGCATATTTCACGCGGCCATTGCTGTGACACAGTTCACTGGGACAGTATCTCCAAATTTCAAAGTTTCTTATTTTCTGAATAGAGGATTTAATTTGGGTACAAAAAAATCAGTGGGTTTTTTTCTTTTATATTAATTCAACTGTGTGGAGTATCAATTTATGCAGTAGACTGTGCTTTGCAAGTAGTTGAGAGTGACAGTCTGGTGTCCCTCTGAGTAGGAGGGAAATCTGCAAGTGATCCTCCTAAGCCTCACTGATTTTGGAGGAGGGAGTGTTCTCATGTTCAGCTGTTATTCTCTCTTATTTGTTATTTTACCCTGCAGAAGGATAGCATTTCTATATTTTATGTATTAGAGTTATGAAAAACAGTAATAGTTTTATAATTAAAAACTTGAAAACTGACTCTGGGATGAAATAAACTTATAAAAGAGAGTACTGCTGGCATGGATTCCTCAAGTGAAGAATAGGTGTCTGGGCTTGGTGTTAATTTTGCATAATGCAATTGAATTTAATCAGGAAATGTTCACACTGAGTATTTAATTAGACTCGAGGTGATCAATCTTGGTAGGGACTTTGCTAATTATCAAGTAGCTGAGTCACTGAAGAGTAATGCTTCAGAGGACTGTACTTCACTGAGGGGTTTGGATGTGTGAGCAGGAGTTTTTAAGGTGATAAATGTTAAAGAAGGTTAATAAATAGTTTAAAGTTAATAACGAAGTTGCAGGAATAATGGAGGTACAGATGTATGAGAGACTGGAACTGTAGCCTACAGTAATCTGTATAAATTATAATTGATCCTCTAAGAAGTATGTACAGGTTAAAATTCTGAGCAGAAACAGTTAAGAGAAAAGTTGTACCTCTCCTGACAAGGCCATGTTAGCTCTAAATTGCAACAGCAGGGATGATTCTGTTCTCCCTTCATGTCTCTCTGATGTAT
Source organism: Corvus cornix cornix (assembly GCF_000738735.6). Classification (NCBI taxonomy): domain Eukaryota; kingdom Metazoa; phylum Chordata; class Aves; order Passeriformes; family Corvidae; genus Corvus; species Corvus cornix. The sequence goes on from NC_046334.1 coordinate 44,361,816, forward strand.
TAAGTGGGAATTGCATAGACCTAGATAAGCTTTTGCAGAACAAGTCAAGTGCATGAAGACTTTCTCCCAAAATGAGGTAACAGTTCCACTGACTCCAAGAAAGGGTAGAAAGACTGCAAAATCAGCATCTCTTTCTCAACCTTTCCCTGTTTATCTAAAAATCTGTGACATTCCCTTAAACTGTGCTCTGTTTCTGTATGGCTTCTGTTAATGCTTTGCATTTCCCTAACATTCCAGCATTTTCTGAAGTTTGTTATTGTCATGGCTTAGGAATGGTATTCTTGAATTTAGTGTTCCCTCTAAAACCACAGGCAGATTCCCCTCCCCCTTCTCCCGCTGGAGGCAAAAAAGGCAAAGATCATGGGTTGAGATAAGAACAATTTACTGGAAACAGCAACCAGTTAAGAGAAAGAACAGTAACAGCAAAAATATTAATAACAAAATATATAAGGAAAGAAACGATTCACAAGGAAAACACACGACAATAAATAATACTGGATATCTCCCCCTGCCACATTTTCTCAGCCTTCAGGAACCTTCTCCTCTGAATCGAGTCCCTTTCCTCCTACCCTCAGCAAGGACCTGAGGAGGTAGAGCAACACCTCTGTGTCCTGGTAGCCACACCCCCTCCTGGCTACTGCAAAAAACTAACCCTATCCTGGCCCAAACCAGGACAGTTCTTCTGTACCACTGAAGACACACATAAAATGCTGGGTTGGAACACATCTCATTTCTCAAACTTGGAGTTACATGCTCTGCAACACGTTATATGCGTCTATGAAAAAGCTTCATATCCATTGAAATCTGTAACTGAGCAACTACTGGGATCTTGGGATCTTGACACCCCACCTAGGCTTTTTTGTTTTTGGTTCCTTTCTTCATCCGTCAAATACACAGTTCTAGGCCTTCTGTAGTCCTGCATAAATCGCCCTTGTATAAGTGCTCTCAGTTTATCACCTTGCTTCCAGTTACTGTGCCTGGCTGTGAGTCTAGGAATAGTGGTAACTTGATTTCAGCAGCAGTGACACTAGCTTTCAGGTAATTAATTTAAATTTTATTTGGAACATTATCACATTTTAAATGAAGCTGTGCATGAATAGCTGCCAGGGTTTTCAGCACTGATAACACAAATCTGTGTGCATTTTCCACTTCCCTGGGGTTCTCTTCCTGCAAGACCCTGTGTCAGGGCCTTCTTTCTGCGTAGAAGACAGCTGGCTGATGTCAAATAGCATAGAAGTTTCAGGGGTTGTTGTTAAAGTATGCTTAGTAATTATGTTTATTTCAATATTTAAATTTGTATACTTAAAGCTGTGTATGAATAATTCTACTGTATATGTAAATTCAAGTTCTTACTAAAACTCACCTAATTTTCCATTAGTTGTTTCTTGCAGTCACATTCATTCGTCAATGCTTATGACTTATTAGATTATGACTTTTGTGTTATAGATAGCAGCAAGTTTTATCTTCTCTTTGTACAATGCTAAGCACAGTTGGATTTTTACCAGGTAAATTGTAACACAAGTAATAAATCAAATGTATTATATTAGTGCAGTCAAGGGATAAGTACAATTAGTTTTGATGCATTTATGCAAATAATCTGTTTTCAACAGTCCATGCTTAGACATATATTCTTCTACTCTCAGAGTACTCATACAATTACTCAAAGTATTTTAATGGATATTTGAAAAAAAAAATATATATATATGTATTTATTTTTAAAGCCATAAATATTAAATAATTTCTTGGGAAATATAACAATTTCCGTAAGAATAGCAAAAATCAATACAGTGATAGTTTATGCGCAATGTGGAGTTTGACTTCATGGGCTCCTTTCAGAAGATGGGAGTCCATATTTTTAGCTCTGCAGAGTTGAGACAATTGGGTGCTCTGCAGAGTGAGAATAAATCCATAGGCATGATGAAACTATACTGTCTCTTTCGAACACAAAAGAAAAATATTTTTGTAAAGCCACAAGCGGGACTGCTAATATTTTTAGGGTTTTTTTCTCTGAATTATATCTGCATGATTTAATCTCCTTACTGTCTTGCCTCATCAGTTATCTTTTTACAATGATTATTCTAATCCTTAGTTGCTTTGGTGGTCCCAGTGCCCAGGAATGTTTTATGGAGAGTTCTGGTGGGGATGGACTTCACAATTCCAAAGCCAAAAACTGCCTATGGGTGGAGTGTGGTGCATTTTAGCTGACAATATAGACAAGTATCTTCTGTGGATTTTGGTTTGATGGTTTAGGGTTTTAGTAGGTTATTTTTATTTGCTTGATTTATTTTTTTTTTTATTTGGGCTTTTTGTTTTGGTTTTCCTTTTTTTTTTGCTTTTACCATAACTCTTGTATGTCAGGTACAGATTTGAAAAAAACTACAAGAAATTCATAGAAGAAAACTTTGTCAAGGATCATTTAACAGAACAATATATTCTGTAGCTCAGAAAATACCATTATCTCATTGTCTGTTGTTTCACTCTCTGCCATCTTAACCATTTTAGTACTCAGACAAATTATTCTCATATTTGCCTGTATTTTTTTATGTTTTCTGTGAAGGTAATGTGAAAATAGATGCTAAGTGTCACTGGGACAAAACTCCAGTTGTGTTTTGTGAGGTTGTGTTGGATAATGACATAGATGACTGTTACCTTTCCCTCACCTTGGTTTCTGACTGTGCCTACCTGTGGCATTCAGGAGCTCAAGGATATTAGCCTGGAGTCAGTTGCTCTTTCTTTTTTTTTAAGATAATTTTCCCTATCTACACACACTTAATAATAAATCAGCTAAAGAAGGTAATTTAATTTTAAATAATGAGAAAAGAGAGGTAACCTGTTTTAAGTGTTAGTGTCATACAAGAGTATACAATCATACATCAAAGTCACACATTATTTCTTTCTTTTTAAATATGCATAATCAGAAGTAGGAAATATTTCCTCTTTGAAGTATTTTATAAATAGGAATACCAGTCTTTGTCCCTGTCTGTGAAAACAATTTAACTATGCTCTGCAGAGGTCTGTCCCCTGCTAGGGAAACTGTAGTTTTTAATTATTTTTAATATGTTATTTATTGAGAAAATTAAGCAGAGTATGATGAATTAGTTTTTTAATTGTAAGCACAGTTATTGATGTGAAATTTATTTTAATTTCTTGACTAAGTTTTTGGTTTTGTTGTTGTTATATTATTTGGCTGTCATGAAGTGTCCCCAGTGTCATGATATATTTGAAAACTAAACACTGTATTTATGGGGTCAGAATATTTATTTACAGGACAGAGGATGTTATATAGGTACACTTAAAGTTTCAAACTTTTCAAAATATGTTCTTCAACATCAGATGAAGGAAAAAAGATCCACAAGCTCCATGTAAGCAGAAGAACAAGGAAGGTATTTAAGTCCTTCAGACCTTTAAACTTTTTTTACTATATCAAGGAGATGGAAAAGATCCAAACCCAACTTTATATGTCCTAAAGTTTTGGATTTTCTAACTGCAGAAATTAACAGTAAATCGTAAATTAATCCTCCATAACGCTACTTCCATTATCTGATTAAATTTATTTTTGTTAAGAGCAAATACAATCCAGTTTTCATCTACAATGGATGGTCTTTTGTTTTCCACTCACGGTTATTTTGACAAAGGTATTATACTGTCTACATTTATAGTAAAGCACATGTTTAGAACTTCTGAAAATTTGAGGCCAGTGGCTTAGTCAGATACCAAACTATGGGTTTGGAATTTATCAGAAAAGTCCTGAACACCTGAAGTATGCTATTATCCTATTCCATCCATCTGCACCTAATTTCCCACTTCAAATACACCATGAAACTCTCTCACTGCATCTTGAGAATAAAATATTGGAGAAAGAGGATCATAGAATGGAAAGCTATGCCTTATAAAGAAGGGCTCTCAAACATGGAAGAATAGATAAGGAACTATAAAATTAGGAGTGGAAACATGAAACACATTACTTCAAATTAGCTCTAAGCACATTTGAACTGTGAAGATTGCAGCTGGGCAAATGTATAAATAGATTTTTTTAAAAAAGCTTAGAGCCACTAATAGCAGATATATTCATCAGTGTTCATTAAACACAGTAGTCAAGGTCTCACCTCAGAGCCTTTATAGCTGGGCAAGTATCATTCTGCACTGGTCCTATTTTATTATTTTTCTAATCAAATCCTGCTGACAGCTGTCAGAACAGGGTGTGCTGCTGGACAGACCTTGGGTCTGAGCCAGTATGGCAATTCTTGAGATCTTGAAATTTCTTTTAAGAATATTAAAATGTTAATTCTATCATTATGCATTGGAATATTTAGAGCAGTTTTGGAACTCTTGGAGGGATTTTTTTAGTTTGTTTTGATAAATACATATTTTTGAACAAAACCCTCTTACACCCATAACTGAATGAGTTGGTTTTGATATTATTATTCAGAAATGTTTCTAATTTTGGATTGTTGGTATATTTGTTTTCACTTTTCTGATAAAAGCTTGTTGACTCTGATATGTTAGGATTTGATCAGGACAGGATTTGATGTAGCCTGTAGGGCTTGCTAGTGACCAGTTTGTTCATGGGCATTTCAGAATGAAGTGGTGAGCTGGACAAATTACTCTGCTCACATTAGTCCACTCCTAATGGGTACAATTTCTGGGGATTTCCACAAAACAAGGTTTAAACAATTTCTAAAACGCACTCCCCTCTGCTTTGTCAGGGGGAGAGTGGATATCCTGTTCCTTTTGAGTTTGTTGCACTGTGTGTGCACAGTATCTGTATGATGTGAGCAAAGGAGTTCTTGTGTTCAACCCTTCTCTGCACTTGTAACAAGTTGTATGGGCTATTCAGCTGTAAGGATTGGAGATCAGTGGACCACACAGAGATTACATTTTTAGCTTAGCTGTTATGAAGTATTTTTATCTATTGGGGTCTGAGATAATGTTAGAACATCATCATCTAGGATATCTCATATCAAATGTTGCTGATAGGTCCCTCAAATACAGAAATATAAGATATTTGAGAGTGATGTGATCTTTCGTTTTAGTCCCTGGTGTGAGAAAATAAAACTAACACTTATAACAATAATAACATGGAAAAAATGTTAGAAGGACCTTTAAAATATCTTATTTTTTTTCTTAAATGGTTGCAACCCAAAATATCACATTTCTGTTAGGTAGGGATGCCTGGTTTCCACCCAAATCTCTCTTTCTTCTTCCCATCTATATACGTGTGTGTGTGTATATATATATATATAATTTTGTGGTTTTATATGTATGTATATCATAGTTTCTGGAGTTTTTTTCCTTCATTTTGTTATGAAATAACATATCTATAAAAAAGAAAATGTTGGAATCTAGTGTAAGTGATCAGTGTTCACATCTTCCATGCTTCAGGCAAGTTACATTGATACCATATAAACAAAACATAATGTAATTGGTTTCCAGCTCAAGAATAATTAATCTAGTGTTCTACAGGATATCATTTTCTCAAAGTACTGGAAGAGAACAGCAAAATTTTTCATTAAAAATCCTTTTTATATCTCAAATTCTTCCTGTAGCAAATATTGTTGATTTTTTTTTCTCATTTTGAGAAGAAAAAACCAAAAGTATAAATATTGTGTTAGTCTCTTAAAGGTACATAAGTACATAAATACAGACTTGTATTTTTCTTTTCTATGAGACTCACGCTATGCACATACTCAGATATGTATTATAAAGTGGATGGTTTCTATCTTGTTAGCGTCATCCTAATCATCCCTGCACTCAGTAAAGCAAAGAATTCCTCTTTAATGGTGGGTCTGGTGCTGTAAGAAAAACCCAAAAGGGACTTGGGAAAAGCATTACTGCAGTTATTCTTGGGCCTGGCATGCACCATTCATAACAGAGACTATGCAAAATGTAGTACTGAATACTGTTTGATAAAATAGTTGTGATCAATACAATTTAAGGCTTTTGATATAATTCTATAATTCTTTCTTATTCAGTACAAAATGAAATAATAAGAGATGTATTTACCAGTTTAAAAACTGTCTAGTCAGTCTTGGAGCATAAATGGATGCCATAATCTCTTCAGTGATTTTATTATCAGTATTTTTCTTGATGACCTGTAGTTGATGCCAGAGATTATTATTAAAAGGAGATAGCTGCATATAGGGCACAACATATACATTGGATGTGTGAACATTTTTGAGGAAGAAAAATTGCTAACAGTACATTGTTATCATGTAGATCAAACATTCATACACATACCATGTTAAAACACACAAACAAAACTCAAAACCGAAACCCAGACAAAAACTTGAATGGAAGTTACTTAGCTAGGGACAAGAATCATTGACTTTGCAACAGGCTGAGGGAAGTTAACTTGAAGGAAAATCTTTAGAAAGGAGTTAAAAGTCATAATGGATGATGTAGCATGGCAAGAGACTTGTGTTAGTGTAAAACATATTTAAAGACAAAGAAACAAAAACCTAAACCTAATAAAACCCCTAAACACACCAACTCTCCAAAACCCAACATCAACAAAAAACCCTTCAAAATGAACAAATGAAGAACTTTAGCACTCATCTACTCATGCCCCTGCACCTCCAATGACTGAATTTGATTCGGAGTTGATTCCCAATGGAAATACTGGGGTATTTCTTGTATTTTTGTATTTTTATTCCCAAAAGAATAACAATAAGACAAAAAGAACTTTAAAGCTCAACTGTGTACATATGCAGTGGTTTGAAAATAAGTTTTAAAGTAAAACACTTAAGGGGCTCAATTTCTCATAAAGGGGGCAGTTATTTGTTCTTTAGATGCACTGTCTCACTTTTTGAAGGCTATGAGGTAACTCACCATCTCATCAAAATGCTGAATAACATTAGAGATCTTTATGCAAGGCTGCTGTGTGTTCATTTGGCAAGGAAACAGCTGTACCTCTGCAGACACACTGACTATACAATCTCTGAAAATTGTACATTTTACCCCAGGATTTAGCAGTTTGAATTCCATGAGCTCTCAGTGCTGTATTGAAGTCTTTTCTTGTGAAAACCTTTATTGTCTTTAATTGTTTTTTGTTGCCTCAGTTGTCTCATAACTGTGGCCCTATTAAAAAAACAAACAAACAAAAAAACCAATCAACCAGAAAAACCCACACAAAACACCCCACATCTTGCAGCTTTACTCTGGAAAAATTTTATTCTCTGCCTTCAGGTACAAAGGAGTACATTTCTTCCAAACTCAACTGCTGGTGTCACTTTTCAGCTGAAGTCATATCTACAAACTCCTTACATTGTTGTTGTCATCTGTTAAATGACATAATTTAAGGATCTATTTTGTATAACTTCACTATGTAAAATGCCTAATACAGAAGAATCAGACACGTTACAAAGGGAATATACAGTCATCACGTTGTAATGACTGCACAGTTGAAGTCCTGCACTATTCTTTCTACCTCTAACTAAATCCCTGAAATAACATTCTTCATAGGAAAAGGTAGTTCATGAGCAACCTATTTACTGATATGTTTATTCCCGTGAAACCTGCTGAGTTGCTTTATGCAGTGCTACCACTAGATTTTGTTAGGATTCTTGGGTACTATTATTCACCCCTGATCAAGAGTCTATTCACATTTTTTTGACTCTGTAGTTAAAATACTAACCAGAAAATAAAAGAGAATTTGAAAGTTAATTTTAAAAAATCATCTAAACTTACAGAAGTATAATATATTAATATATATGATATACAAGTATAATATAATAATGTAATCATTTTCCTAGCCTTTGCATAAATTTAGGGTTCTTCCCTGACTCCTCTTCCTCCCTCCTCAGCTTCTAGTTTTAAAAATGTTATTCTAGATTATAACTGCTGCTAAAGCTAAATATTGATGTCTAGAAAGAATTTTTTGCCTGATTATACTTCTGCTTATTTAAAGAGGAGAAAATCAGCTATAATTATTTAAACTTTAACAAGACACCTGCCTTAATGTACAAGCCAGACTGATTCTCACTTTTTATAGTTCACCTCATGGTTTAGAATATCAAATACTTTATGAAACCAGGAATTTCTAATTAAAGCAATGCCATTTCTCTGTCTATGAAGAAAACTTCGATGCTTTGTCATCTTGATGGAAAATGCTTTTTTATCTGTGTGTGTCTACTATACTTGCAAGTACAGGGTGTTCTTCCCTGCAAAAGCTTTCACCTCAGTTGGCATTTATTCCTATCTGCTGCAAAGTGAGCTCTGAGACTAGGACTTTGAAGTCTGCTCATAGAAGATGCTTTCTGTGAATTGCAACTATCTAATCTTGTTGCAAAGCACGTTGTATTACCTAGTGAATAGGTGGCTTACTTAGACTGAACAGCACAAAGCATTTCTGATAAGTTCATATAACTTGATGGGCTTAAACTGGAAAAATACCCAACTGGAAGATTTATGACACTATTATATTTCAAAGGATATCCATCAAAGGACACTTTGCATCCTTATTTTACATTTTAATAGTTGAGTTGGCTTTGTCCTATAAATAATTAATACCACTAAGAATTTAACATCTGAAATGATAAATAGCACTTGGCAGTAATAAAATATTGTTTTTATGCTAACAGGGCATAATTCTACCAGCTGGAATTCAAAAGGCATAGTGGAATAAATTGTATTACCACTTGATTTATTGTTATAGAAAAATGGAAAGATCAAACTCCAGGGTCTTGTCACATGGGTACTTCAGTGCTGTCAACCTTTTAAAAGGTAGAGGCTGCATTGAACCTGTCTTTTGTGTATGTGAGGATTTGTACCCTTCAAAGCCTTTTCCAGGAACACCAGTGAACTGTCTTGCCATGCATTCTGCAGTGGCCAGTACAGATTGCAGGAAATATTTCAGAAAGCCTGTTAGTGAATGCTTGGTTACTGAAATCCTAACAGGGTGGCTTTCTTTCCAGCTTCAAATTTCTATTGCTTAATCCTGGGCTTATATTTTGAATTGCGGGGATTTAGTGCTGAATTGTGGCATGGAGTTCAATAATTTAGTTGCATAGCTAGATTCTTTTTCTTTTTTTCCAAGTTTTAATTTATATTTTCTCCTCTCTTTCATTTTCATATGACAGTTATCTATGGCACTCACTTTTTCTCTGCTCTACCTCTAGCTGTGTTTTATCTTTCTGCTGTGTACCACCTTCACACCATCTCTAAATTAAATAATTTTCTTTTTTGAACCTTAATTTTTGTATGCTAAGCTTTAATTTCTTTAGTCATCTTTTTGCTCCATTTCTACACAGCTTTATCTTACAGGAAGCAACATTTTTCAAAACCATATACCTCTTTTGTAGCAGTAAATCTGTAGAGATTTTTCCAATTATTTTTGAACACAAATATTCACGGGAAAACTGCTAGATGTAACCTCTGGAAGTCCTCTGTCCCAGCCTCCTGTTTCAAGTTCCATGAACACCAGAGTAAGTTCAGCTGGTGTCCTGAAAACCTGCAAGTATTGAGCTTCTATGGTATTTCCCAACATCGTGCTCACACACTGTCCTCCTCTCCTAGAAAAATGGATTTTCCTAATGTTCAGCCTCAGACTAGTAGTGTGCAATTTGTGGTCATGCACCTTTGTTATATTGTCATAACTGAGGCTCCACATCTTTGTAACTGCTGCCCATGTAGTTAAAATTTGTGTTCTATCTCCCCTCATCCACATCTTCACCAGAATAAAAAGCTCCAGTTTCCCCACCATCATCTTGTAAGTCATGTTCTCTGGGATCCTGACCATCTTAGCAGCCTTGCACAGAACTTTCTCTGAATTTAATAGTCACTCTTGAGCTGGGGTTGGGTGAATGAAGAACTGGCCATGTATTCCAGATGTGACATCATCAGGACCAAGTAGAGGGAAACAGAAGTTTCCTTCAGTCTCATATTTAACTTGCTGTAAGCCTTGAATGTATTTCAGCAGGATTGGTACTCAGATAATTGTTTACATGCATGCCGTTATTCTTCCCATGTGTGTCTTGGGGGAAATTGTTAGATTTTTTTTGCCCATCTCTGAAGCTCTGCTATTCAACATTATCAGCTCCTTACTTATCTTTCCCATTAAGCATCATCTACAGATTTGTTATTGAGGGGTTCTGTCTCCTCACCCAAGTCTTAAAAAAAAAATTTATAGTGTAGGACTTATTATAGAGTAGTTGGAGTTAGAAGAGACTTTTAAAAGTTAGTTAGTTCAACTTTACTGCAATGAGCAGGGACACCTTCACCTAGGCAAGGCTCAAAGACCCATGATGCCTGACCTCCTTTAATGTTTCCAGGGATGGAGCATTCACCACCTCTCTGGGCAATGTGACTTTTCAAATGTCATGGTGAGTGGCTTGGCAACTACATTAGCCAATTCCCTCAGGACCCAGGGATGCATGTCATCAAATCCCATAGACTTAACTGTATTCACAACTGTGTTTGTATGGTCACAAACTGGATTTTTTGTCACAATGGGAGGAATTTTCCTACCTCAGTCCCAAATCTGCTGTCCACCCACTGGAGAGACATGGGAAGAGAGGTTACCAGTGAAGACTGAAGGGGAGAAAAGGCGTGGAGTATGTCAGCCTTCTCCTCATCCATTGTTACTGGGTTGTCAGTCTTGATCATCATGGGTGCACACCTTCTTTGCCCTGCCTCTTCTGGCTGACATACCTGTAGAAGCCCTTATTCTTCGCATCCCTTGCCCAGTTAAACTCCAGCAGCACCTTGGCCCTCCTGACCACATTCCTACACAGACAGGCAGCATTCCTTGACTCTTCTCAAGATATCTGTCCCTGCTTCCACTGCCTGTGCATTTGCTTCTTGTCCATTAGTTTGATCAGCAGGTCTCAATTATGTTGGTCTCTTTCCTTCCTTTTTTACCCAACTAGTGGTTTGTTTTTGCAAACAATTCACTGAAGGACATGGCTGGCTGTGTTAAAACCTTTTCTAAAATAGTGTTTGTCATTGTCTGCATACATATAAATTTCCATACAGAAATATCTTGCTGACTACGCAGAGCATGGGGACATTTTACATGCAGGCTGTTGAATTTACTGAGCCATTTCTTCAAACACATGTGACTCAGAGTGTCATTAGTCACACTGAAATTATTGTCTCCATAAAGTGACTGAAGTGTTTTGAAAATTGAATATATCTCAGTGCTCTTGTTAACTGTTGTAGAATACTCTGTAAGTTATATAATTGTTCTAGAATGGTCTATATTTTAGGCTGCTATTAAGCTTCAATCAAAAATAATCTACCTTTAACAAAATTTTCAAAACATGCAATAATATTGAAGAAAATGTTATGATAGAGGTAAGGAAGAACTACTGTGGAATGTGCAGAGGTTTTTAATTACTATATTTGAAAAGAACATAATCTAGTACATGTAGAAATAAATGTGATTTCACGTGAAAAAAATGAAAACAAAACCAACCAACCAACAAAAAAACCCCACCAAAAACCACACAAAGGGCCTTGAATATAGCCAAAGTCAACCCACTGAGAGCTTTTTGCACCCAGCAAGTTTAGTCTATACCAAGTTTGGTGCTAAATAAGAATGAGGAATGAAAAGCAGGTCAACTATGCAGTGACAAGTAGCAAGTCACAAGCAATGGGTGTCCTAAATCACAACTCAATGGAAAGAAGGTTAAGGAGGCATGGAGTAGCAGCAAAAAAACATAAAGATAAATGAGGTAAATAAGGGTGGGAAATTAACAATTAACACATCAAAATCCACATTTTTTTTACTAGTTTTGAGGATCTAAGGATTTATAGAGGTTTTGTTTGTTTGGGGGTTTTTTTGTATCAGCCATTTCATGATCATATTTATTACAGGGCAGTGGAGAAATGCTGTATTTCAACTGGTGAAACAATATCATTACTACATAACATTAAACATTTGTATATAAGTAAAATATATATTACTCATTTTAGACATTGGCAGAGGTCTGGGAAAAATTCCTTTGAATCTCATTGTTCTAAGTATCTTTAAAGACACTGTCCTTTTTTCCTCCCTGAATGGTTTTATCTCAATACATTTTCACCCAAATTCATTTTTGTAACTCCTGAATAAAATGGCTTGAGGACTTCCCTTTTAAAAATATTTTTACTGTTTTTTAAAATTGTTTCTAACTCTTATTCTTTTTAGTTTTTTAACTGGATATGTGCAGGGGAATGTAATATGCTTTTTTTTGGTTTGCAACTAGAATTTAGTAAAAGTATCCTGGCTTACTAAAATTGTATCAGAATGACAATTGCATTGTGATTTTTTAATTTTTGTAGATAAATTATCGTACTGATGTGGTATTCACTCTTTTTATACAGTCTTTATTTCATTTTCAGGGAAAAACACTTGGAGAGAAGGGGGGTAAGGGAGAATACGGACAGCATCCATATAAGCAAATATTATTTCTGTTCTCCTTTTATGCCCAGAATGGAAGGAAGAGGGAAGCTAGTTTAAGTTTTCTTTTCTTTTCTTTTTTTTTTTTTAACATGTTATCAGTTTTATGTATAGTAATATTGAAAAATTTGTCATATTAATCAATTTTAAAGCCAGGCCTTCACCCATTCTCAGTACTTCTAATTAATCATTAGTATGTACTGTCATTAAAAAGCCATTAATTTTGACTCATACTAATGTCAATACAAGATAAAATTAACCTAATAAAACAACTTATAATGTATTCCAGACTTCTGTGTTATATTTAGCCTGTGCCAAAGGGAATAAGAAAACAGATGGACCTGCCAACAATTTTAAGTTATTTAAAACTGGAATCTGTATAATATACCTATGCAGAAGGAAAAAAAAAAATCACATATAACTTGTATCCATTAACATTCTACTTTATTACTCTTGATTCAATCTAATTTTTTACATGTGTAAACTTAGGCTCTAATCTCAGAATGGTAATGCATATATTTTATCTCAGAATCTGTAGAGATAAGACACCAGATTTTTTTGAGAAATGTGGTAACACACAGTGCATGTTAGAGATTAAAAGGCAAAAGATCATTTAGGGTTCTCGTACCATGTAGCTTGTTTTAATCTAGTTTACTAGATGTTTAATCTAGTTTACTCCATTTTCATATTTGTTTTGCTGGTTAGTCTGTATTTATTTTCCTCCTTCTAGTATCATTCAGCAGCAGCTTTAATTCATCATACAATTGTTAAATATGTTCTTGAAATATACTGGGGAGTCTTAGATATGAAGAAAACTTGTTTTTAACGTAGGATACTTCAGCCAATGCAATCTCTCTTCCTAGACTGAGTGCTACATAACAGTGCAGAGGCTCAGCATTATGTGACCATATCTGTCAGTATGAGGCTCATGAATTAGCAATGAAAAAGGTAATTAAAATCTGAAAATACATTCTGGAGAAGGTGTCTTTCTGAAAATGTCTAAGTTCTTGATATAATTGAGTTCTTTAAGCTCTTTATGGCGTTGACAACCAGGAGCTTGGAGGCAGAATACTTCGACTGTGGGACTTGAGGTTAACAACATGTATTTCCTTATCCTTTTTTCATTATTATGGAAATTTCTTATGGTGAAGATAGGAACTAACATGGCTCTAAATGCTTGCAAACTTTGGATTTATAAAGTCAGAAATATAGAGTTAGGATGCTTTTCAGTCTGCATATAGCATTTATCAGCCCTGTTAAATATAACTTCTTGAACATTTGTAGAAAAGTGTGCATTATGCAGTGGAAGGTAGTACCATACTAAATTATGACATCTATATCTTTGTATGATGGCATCAAAATCAGTACCTATCTGAGAGAAAAACTTCAAAGCTCTGGGCAACTGCAGTGTAAGTATAACTAAGTAAAATTGGATTGATGAAGGAATCAACTCAGGTTGCTTATGGTCTCCATTTCTGTGTGAATATTATGATAACTCTTGGGTTTCAATTATAAGAATTTGAAATAAACTTCACATTTGACCTGGTTGTCATTATAGGGTTGTTTTTCAGTAGGGAGAAAAATAAAAAGACAAAGCACTAGATCTCAACTTTTGTCATATTTCTTTTATTTTAAAAAACTTTGTTATGATATTAAAACTCAGATATTGAAAATTATACTGCATATATTTCCTGAAATACTGACTAAAAATGGGTGGCAGAAACCTCAGTGCCTTCATTTGACCCATGATTTCCCCTGCAGCAGGCACTAGGAACCTCTTCATTTCACTGTGTGAGCTTCACGTTAGTTCTGCAGAGTCCAGGTCTGAGCCTTGACAATATGTTCTGTTCTCTTTATATTTTTGTAATGCAAAAAAATTGAGATAAACTCTTTAGCTTTCAAATTTAAGTAAAGTGCACCCAAAGGACCTGTTTTTCTGTGAGATTGATCAGGCACTGAAAGAGGTTGCTCAAGGAGGCAGTCCTTGGAGGCAAAGCGACAGTGTCCTGAGCAAGCTGCTGTAGCTGCTGTGAGCACCCAGTAGGCTGGATAAGTCAAACACCACAGGTGCAGTCCAGTTGCAATGATTCTGCATTTCTATTCATGTTTTAATTGACTGAAGGAATACATGCAACACTACTGATACTGCATGAAAATATTTTCTGTAATCCAAGACACATTTCTAAGTTCCCATGTTTTTTAGACCTCTTTTTCAGGTGTGTATGAGGTATGTTCATAAGTTTGAATACCAGGCAAATCAAATATTATATATTATGTCTTTGAAAGCTTGATGCCCTTTTCTGTGTTTGAGTAATTCTTGATTTGTTATTTGACAGCTGCATTATGTCTGGCTGTGGTGATGCCATGATGATTTTTTTGCCTTTTCTTTTAGACCCCTTTTATACCTTTTTACAACTTCTGTATTCTTAATGCTTTTTGCCTACGTTCTTGGACTTGTTTGTTCAGCTAAGAGACTAAACATTTTAGAAGCTTTGTAGGTAGAGGATAGTGTGCCCCAGACCCCAAGGTCCTCTCCAGAACACATTCTGTAAACTAAGATAGAACCATCCAGTGGAAGGTTCCTTGGGGAGGGGGGCTCATTTGAGCCTCTCACTGGGGAATCTTTGATAGATCAGCTAATTAGTAAGACCTATAATGTTAGACCAGATCTTTTGGGGGTGTGCATTGTGGTGTGCATTTCAGTGCATTTGACCTGGATGTAGTGCACCTAAGGATCCTTAAAATAAATACCAAGGGCAAACCCCCTTTTCCCTTCTAACCGTGTTTGACTCTTGATTTTAAGAGCAGGAAAAGGCATCAGTGGTGTATGGCTATCTTTATTTTGCAGTGTGCGCAGTGGTACGCTACTCAAAACTGGATTTGTGCTTTCTGGGGCTTTGTTTCAATTTTCTGTTAAAAAAACATAATCAAACAGATTGTTCTCAGTCTGTTGTCAGCCCAGTTCTCAGGGTCTTTCTTCTTTTGTCTTCCATCCTGTATCTAGAAAAGGACCCTGCTCACCCTTCTCCTGTGAGTGTTGAGGAATATAAGTAAATGAGGTATGCGAATAATTTGCTGCATATTTAATTGCACTACAGAACAACTTATATAGGTATTCTTGAAACTGTCTTACTGTCTGCACAGAAAGAAATTGTGCTTGTTTCATTGTTCTACTAATTCTTCCACAAAAAACACTCCACACATATAGATTGTCAGTTATTTAGACTAGAAAGAGGTACTTTGTTTTCTTGAAATCCAATAAAACTTTGACAGTGCCTATTGGTGATCACTACAGTAATTTTATCATAATCCTGAAAAGTCAAGGCAAAACACTTGTATAGTTCTTAAACTAAGTGTACATACATTTTGCTCATTAATGAAGTCAGCAATAAGTGTTGAAACTTACATGTTAAATATGTTTCTGTTTGGATTCAAGGTCAATACTAGAACAAATTATAATTCCTATTAAAACCAAAAAGGAAATCACTGAAAATTCAGATATACTTCATTTTTCTTCTCTTATAATCTTCTTTCTTTTTCTTTTTTTTTTTTTTAATATTAAAAACTGTTTGGAAAAATATGCAGGTGTGCTGCATTTGGACATCTGTAAGATGTTGTATGGAAACAACATTCTTATTTCCATTTGACTACAGATAGACTCAGCAAAATACTGTAGATACAGTAAACATGGCAAAAAATATTCTGCAAAAAATAATAAAGTATAAATTTTAATGTATTCTACCATCTTTTGATTTTTTCTTTAGTTGTGTGGCTTAGATATCTGCAGTGTTATAGAGCTGGCTTAAAGAGATTTAAATGCATTTTATACAAGGATTTCCTCAACAAAGATGAAGCATCTTGTGAAGATACATACAGTGTGTAATAGTTTCTGCATGGAAATCTAAAAACAATCAGAGGGAGAATGTCAGGAAAAGGTTTCCAAAAGTCAGATGCTTCACCCTCTGCTGCAACATAGCTTAAACAGTGCATCATTCTTGATATGTCTGTCCAAAAAATTATTTAAAATCTTTCCAAATCGATATTGCACAACCTTGTAAGATCTTTCTTGTCTAGTTTCTAGAGTCTAAATATTCTACTGACACCTGCTTGATTCTCAGTTCCTTCATTATAAGTTCACTGTTTATTGTTCAATTATCAGAAGGCATGAAGAATGTGTTTCTGTATTTTATTATCATGCACTTACTTAATTTCTCTTCACCAGTTTGAACATTGTAATCAATTTTAACCCTTCTTTGTACGTCTCTCTATTTTTTCTCCCTCTTATTATTTCATGTTTATTTGCATTACCCCTTGTGTCATCCTTATCCTGTTTTGGTTTTTCATTGCTTTTGCATCTCATAGATCTCATGGGCATCTTCCATCTTACTAGAAATACTGTTTGATTATCTCTTCTGGCAGAGTTCATGATATTTTTCAAAGGATTCAAGGTAAGTTGATCTTTACTGCCACTGTTTTGCCTTTTAAAAGATAAATGCCAATTCTGCCTTCTAGTTTTCACCTTTACAGTTTGCTCTCATCTGTCCTTTATGAGCCCTCACAGACTTTGTACTCATAGGCTGTGTAATTATGAGCCACACAGCAAAAACTATTGTGGTGCAATATGAATAGATCAGTAGAAAAAACAGTTTGTACCAAGGACCCAAAAGTTAGACTATAGGTATGCATATTTATTTACTTTATGATTACTCTGGTGCCCTGGAGAAAACATCCCTATTATACATGTTGCTCAAAGACAGCCAGAGGAAAGCTATTTTTCAAACTCTTGCTTTCAGGTGTCCAGGCTTCTTGGTGTGCTTCAGCAAGTGCCAGATCATATCATCTGTTTAGTGAAGGTGACAGGAACACCTGGGTCTTCTCATGCCCTTTTCCATCGAAGCAAATCTTATTTTAGTTGTTGTTCTCCTAAATGTAACACATAGTGCCCGTTGCTTCCTGACTTTGTGTTTGGGTATTGGCTAGAATGGAAGAGATTGTATCTTCAGTCTTGTGGCGGAGGCAAATGATCAAGTTGACACCATGAAATTATGACTTTCAATGTCTCAGTTCTTCCTTTGTATGAGGAAGAGGCAGGATAAATGAGGGAGGATGTGCAGTTTTGCATTTGGACAGATGGAACTTCAAAATCTTGGGGATGACTGACAGTAGATAGAGAACTTGTGGATGCAAGGCAACATAGCTGAGACCCTTGACCATGAACTGGTATTATGACTGCAATGTATTGCATCTTCTATGACACTGAAGAAGTTGATTGGAAAGGAAGGATGGAAAATTAAATCATTGTTAATTAAAAAAAAAAAAAAAAAAGGCAGGCAGGTGAGACAAGCAAATCAGAAAAGTGTTGAAGAGGGATATGGCAGCAGAAGCAAGACGATAGTACATTCAACCATAGAAGGTCTTGGTATAATATAAAAGAATACCCTTAGCTGAGGTCATCTGTGTGTAGTGGTTACTGACCCCTTGAGACCTTTAGGCTTGTAAGTGGTACAAGAACCAGAAGGACACAGGAGGTCTCTATGGTTTGAGAGCATTCTGTCGGTGCATGTGCACTTGGTACTTGCTGTGGAACTTGCTTGTGCTGCAGATCACACATTGATTCAGACCTTTCTGTTCCTTTTAGAGACTGTTGCTGCACTTTGAACAGATCTTCTGATTTAATTTCATCCAAAAGGAATCCCCTTCACATGCAGAAAAACTGCCCCACAGTGTGAGCCAACATGGAGTAAGTGGGGAAATGAGGGATTGCTGCACTCTACTGCTCTGAGCTATGTCACTGTTGTAGACAACTTTTAGCTAATATTTTATCATTTGCTGATTTTGTATACCTCAAGATGAAGTTTGTTTCACTCAGTTGGCTTGAAAATACTGAGGTTATACAAGAATTCATAAATGCATTCATCCTTTCCTTGCAGGATCTTAATCCTTTATCACTGGTGCACCAATTAAAACAGAAAACCAGTTTATGTTGGCCTTTTGACTAAAGAAGGAATTTTAAAAGCAGAAAAAAAATGCATAAGAAATGGTAATATTCTTCAGTATCTATCAGAAGCCTTTCTTCTCCTTTGGGTAAATTAGTTTTTTAAAGAGCTACCACTTCACTCTAATTTCTTTTCTCACCTTTGGCAAGTCTCCCAGGAAATTTTTGCTAAGAGTCCTTTTACTGGAGTTTGCCTTCTTGAAACACACTGCTTTTAGTTTGAATTATTTTCCTTCTAATCTAACTTTCAAGAATTTTGTCCTTTTGTGACCAATCTCAACTATATTACCACTTAATCTTCCCATTCACTCTTCATTCTCTGTTAATTGGAGGCAAATGGGAAGCAGTGCCTAGTCCCCCCCCCTTATTACTCCTCACTAAAACATTTCAGAAGCTTCCTCTTCATCATGGCTCCTGCTGTATTCATAAAGAATGCTAGGCAGTAACCTATATTATCATTGAGGTCTGTGCTCTGGTTTACTCTTCACAAATACATCATCTAATCTGTCCTTCTGGTCTTTGAGGAAAATCCCAGAGTGGTAATGTTGTATGGGGTTTGTTTTGGTTTTTTTCTTTAAGTTTGTACATGTCCTTTTCAGTCACTTAGCAGTTCTTTCTCCCTTTTGGTCTGAACCTCAGAACAAGTGGATTCATTCATGTTCCCTTACTGTTCTTCTTCAACAAGATGTACTATATGAATTATAAATCTTCAACCTCCTTCTCTCCTTAGATTGTTATATTATTACTATCATTACAAATCAGCTGTATGAGGTAATAATCAGGTGGCTGGTGAATTTCAAATCCAGTCTAACTCATGATTCTTGGGTTAGTGATGTATAGCTTCTGTTCCACTAGCACTGAGATGGGTTCTGTATTTGCTGTTGGGGATTGGACCATTTGCTTCCTTAATCAGCTACTTCGGAGGGAGTCCATTTCAGCCTCCATATGTGGTACTCCTGCATTCCTTCCAGATGGTCAATTACTTTTTCACTGGAACTCCTTGTGTCTAATGTTACTGATATACTTTTCATCATACGGGCTTCTCTGTTTCACCACTTTCTTTATAAGTCTTCTACCAGTTTCCTAAAGGATGTGTGCAGGGACTCTTTCATTCCTGGTTCCTGCTTTTGGAAGATATAGGTCTGTGTTCCCTGGTTTCAGCACAGAATCTGAACTGAATAATTTCCCTCCACAGTTCCTTTGTGGGTGCAACAGCAGGTAGCTTCTCTGTGTCCAGCCTGCATCCTCAGAGCTGTAGACTGAAAATTATCTGATGACAAAGGTGATTCTGATGCTGTGCTTTTAAAAGGGTGAATTGTGATACCAAACTTCTTTCTAAATTCCTTTCTCCAATCTGTGTCTAAAGTTGTCCTGTTATGAAAGTCAGTGAGCCATTGAAATGTTGATTCACAAGTACATATCTTTCATTGCTTCTGTGATCAGTTTAGTCACACTAAAGGAAATTTATGATACCTGAGAACATGCTATCATCCCTCGAAATGATGCAGTAATTCTTTTTTTTGTTTTCTTGTGAAATTATCCCCTTTACAAGACTTCTCCCATTTGCCAACATAACTGATAACTTCTCAGTTACTTTTACCATGCTGAGCTATATGCAAAGAGATTAGGTAGGTCCCTTTTCCACTGTGGTTTTAACACTCCTCAAAAAACTGAAGGTATTTTTACTCCCTTCAGACTGCAGAGAAGGAACTGGAAGCTATCATTTAGGAGATGAGTTTTCTATTGAACAGGCTGTTAGATAAAAGAGGAGTTATTTTCAAGCAACTTTGTGGCATTTCTTACACTTTCATTTTCTTTGCCCTTATAGCGTGAGATGGGTCTCTGCAGTGAGCTACTTTGCTCTTTGTCTAATTTATTTTATTGAGTGTATCAATGGAGCAAGGTATTGCTTATTGAAAGATGTGTAGAAGTTCTTTTGAAAAGCATGCGGTGTTTGTACTGTAATACTAAATAACTGTCTAAACTTAGATGATATAAAGACTGCAATGTTATATAGTCACACTTCTTGAATAGTAAAATTCTTCAGCTCCCTAGTTTGATACAACACTTTGTCCTCACATGAAAATAATAATTTTTGGTTTTGACAGCAATAGGTTCCTTAGACTGGACTGCTTTGTAAATTGATTTCTTTAATGCTATGGTGTGATCAAGGAAGCAGTGTAATAGGTCCTACTTAATGATATTTGTTTTGTTATAAGAAAAGCACACTTTGCTGAATATAAATGCTAGTCCAGGGAGCTACTGAAGGATGCGCTTGGCTGTGGGTACTTCAGTACCTCCATGATATGACTCATGAGGTTATTGTACGTTAAGCCTTTATAATGAATACAGAGTCACAATACAGCAAAATATTTAGGAAGGTACATGTGCCTTAATATAAGAAAGTAAAAATTAAGACTCTAATTCCTTTGGATGCTGAAATCTAAATCAGCAATTATTTTAAATCTAGGACTCAAATCTGCAGATGAGAGTCTTAGATTGTGAAGCTTGTCTTAAAATGGCTCTCAGTCTTTTCTGAGGGGGCAGGATGGATTTTCTGGTAATATTGAAAAAGTTTTCTGGGATGAAGAATGTTGGTATTAAGGATTTTATGGGCAAATTACTTCATTGTTTTCAAAAAAGTTTTTTATTACTTGTATGAACTGGATTGTTACCTAGAAAAAAGCAATCATTAGAGTAATGGGGTTCTATTATATCAATAGACTAGCTATCATGTACCAAGGAGGTAAAAAAAAGGTTTTCCCTTTAATATACAGAGGAAGTACCTAATAAGTACATAAAAGAGAAGCTATTCTCTGGCCAATTTGTGGAGTTAAATTTTTAAATTCATTTGTTCTGATGACCATATCTGATTTTTAGAAAATTTTAAATTTATTTGTTCTGATGACAATATCTGATTTTTACCATATCATCAATCAGAATCAGAACAATATTGCAGAAATACCAGACATGCTGAAATAAACAAGTGAGATAATTTTTCTCTGCTTAGCCATGGCAAGTGTTCACAAGTTGTGCTTGTTCTGGGTTTTTTTATTCTTCTTAGAGAGATCTGGGTGATAATGGCCGACTAGGAGCCACATGAAGCATTAAGATGCAAAATGACATACAAGGAAAATGAACTGTGATTATTTAGTCTAAGCAATAATGTACCTGAACGACAAACAAAAGTAAAGTAATTGCATTACAGCTCTGGAGTTTCAGGCTATGTATGAAAAAATACTTTTAACTGTAAAGATAGTAGAGGCAATATAGTAAATTGCAGAAAGAAGATATAGAATCTGCCTTTAAGGAAAAGAACAAGAGAAAACCAAATCGTTATGTCAGTAGTAGCTAAGGTAGAGCTGACTGCAATAGTGTAAGAAAACTGCAGTCTTTACAGAACCTCTTCACTAAGGCCACCTCTCAATTCAAGACATGCTTTATCATTTTTGAGTAGATATAAATGCTGCCAGAATGGTTTCTAATGCTTGTTTAGCACTTTTTTTTTTTCTGCTGCCCCAATAAGAGATTAGTCACAAGAGCCAAAATTTTGGTTGTGTCAAGCTGATTGAAAGGGTGAGGTGCAAACATGAAAAGCACAAAACATGATTGCATTAACACAACCTATTTCGTGCATGTGACTGAATGAATTTCAAGGCATCTCCACCCAAATAATCTTTATATTTCTCAAAATCTAGACAATACTGCATCAGTTCAGTGTAGTTCACTGTAATATGCAATAAGGGTAGGCCCTAAAAATTGTTTGTAGAAATTCCTAGAAAAATATCAGGACCTCTTCCCCAACATTTTAATTAAGTCATATGTGTACACAACAAACCAGTGGGGCTGTACAATTTTTATTTTCTTTTTCTTATAGGTAAATATTTTTTACAGGTTTATCAACAACGTGGACTGTTTCTGTATAGAGCATATTTGCTTATTGTGCTCTTATATTAGCTCTTAATTGTTCTTTCTGAAGTCAGGCAACCACTTATTTGAAAAATAATAAAAAAAATATGATTAAATTTTCAGCATGACTATATTATCTTCAGGATTTTGTGCTGAAATTACAACCAGGACTCAAACACAGGGAAGTGGATTAAATAAACTGTGAAATTTATGTGGACAAAATAAACTCATCCACACCCAATACTGCTGGCTCATGGACAGCTAGTCTCCACCAGGACCCCCAGGTCCCTCTCCACAGAGCTGCTTCCCAGCAGGTCAATCCCCAGCCTGTGCTGGTGCACGGGGTTACTCCTCCCTGGGTGCAGGACCCTGCACTTGCCTTCACTGAATTTCCTTTCTGCCCATCTCTCCAGCCTGTCGAGGCCCTTCTGAAGGGCTGCACAGCACTCTGGGGTATGGACTGCTCCTCCCAGCTTTGTGTCATCAGTGAACTTGCTGAGGAGGCATCTGCCCCTTCATCCAAGTCATTAATGAATAAGTTAAACAATTCCAGTATTGAATCTTAGGGGACACCACTAGTGTCAGGCCTCCAGCTAGACCCTGAGGCCACTGATTGTGACTCTAGCATCTGCCATTCAGCCAGTTCTCAATCAACCTTGGTGTCCACTCAATCAGTTCACAGTTCCTGAGTTTGCCTGTGAGGATCTTGTGAGACAGCCAGTGTCAAAAGCCTTGCTGAAGTCGAGGTAAGTCGAGATAATATGCACACTCTCTCAGCATCCCTCCAGGTAGTTGTTTCTTTGTAGAAGACATCAGGCAATGATTTACCCTTAGTGATCGCCTTCTTGTCACCCACATCAATAGAAATGGTCTCCAGACTGAGGCACTCCATCACCTTTCCAGGGATTGGGATGAGGTTGACTGGCCAGTAGTTTTTAGGTCCTTCTTCTTGCTCTTTCTGAAGACCTGGGTGACATTTGATTTCTCCAGTTTTTAGGCATCTCTCCTGACTGCCACAACCTTACAAAGATGATTGTGACCAGCCTCACAATGGTGACATTACAAGACACGTATATGTTTGAATGAAAAATAGCATAAATCCACTTATCAGGGAACAAAATCAAAATTTTAAACATGAAATAGGGATTCTGTCTTATTGTCTTGATAGGTATATATTTTATATTAATATAGGTATTTTATAACTGAGGAACCAGGTCATGCTCCACAATTTCAAAAACTGTTCTAAGGTAACATATATTCAGGTTATTCTAATTCCAGTTAGTTTAGATGGTAGTCTGACTTTTCATTCTTTTAACTGTTTTGCATGTTTTTTCCCTAGTCTGTGTCCCTTTAAACATTGCTGCACCGTACTACAGTAATTTCTTCCCCAGCTTTTTCCTGACATCTACAAAGTGTCTGCTATTATTTTCAGGAGATAGATGAAAGCAGGTGTTTCCATCAATCCAGACTTTTGCCATTCCAATGAGTAGCTTGCTATCATTTTACCTTTATTTTTGGCTATTGAAGTTCAGTTATCTTTCCTAGTAATCCAGGAAAATACAGTCTGGTTTTGTTGCTTATACCACTTTTTGCTTATACTACCCATTTTGTTTATGCAGGACTTTTGCTGCCTATAGATTTTTCCTTCAATTGTACATCCATAATCACCTTCAAGCACCATTTTTCTCCAGTTGGAATTATGTTCCAGCTCAGTTTATTAAATCCTGGTTTTTGCATGTGTGAATAAAATACAAATAATTTCCTTTGTCATCTTCCTTCCAACCTTTTGTGTACTTCTTCCATTTTATCAACAACATAGCTGCTAACATATTTCATCTTCCTAATCATCCCCATCACTGTCCCATTACATTACCTGCTTTTTATGCCATCATATCAAATTCAGTGTTCTTTTCCATCTTCAGTATAATTCACTAATGCTACATTGGCTCAATCACCTTTCTTCTGATATCATACCCTCTTTTTTTTCCTTTGGCATGGCATGTGTGTATGCTTAGATGTTTCATCTGTGCTTTTTCATACCAGTGCAGCCACATCATCCACATCCTATGTCATGTTTAGCTTATGCTATGATTCCTACAAGGCAACAGACATTGAATGCTTATTAATTTATAGGACATCAGATTTAGGCACTTTGTTTAAACCCTACTTCTCTATTATTATTATTTTCCCCATCCCCGTTTTGTGCAATGATTCCTTCTTCAGACTGTGAGCTTTTGGGCTTAAATATATACTCAGAAAACATGCAGGATTTCACATCTAACATCAGAACTTTTGAAAACCTTGAATATTATTGATAACAATGAATTTCCTGACCCACCAACTACTTGCCTGTACCTGCTGTAAAGTATTGAAACACATTTTGTGTATGTTATTTTTAAGGAAAACAGAGAAAACCCCATGCAAACTCAAAAACAGAGTATTGTTTATTCATGTTTTAGTCAATTCAGAATAACCAGCACTTCAGTTTGCATTTCACTGTGCTTCTGCATGTAAGTTCATGATCCCAAGAAAAAAGCCTGCATTTTAGTTAGCAGAGTCCTTTATTGCCTTCTCGCTGCCCACTTTGTGAGATAGATGACAAATTATTGGAGGATCTATCAGAACTCTGTTCTCACCCCACATAATGAGAGTTTTCATTCCTGACCTGAAGCATCATGCCTTCCAACTTGTTTTCTCCTGACCAAGAAATTTTGAATTCTGTGGTCTGAAGCACGAATTGCAGGTGTTTTCTCCACTTTCATGTCTTTCATAGAGCAATGTTACCCATAGATTTGCAGAATTTTTAAATATTAAAGGTCTGGATTTGATCTCATGCAAGGAGGTGTTATTTCATCTAGGTGGAGTGAGTTTGTAAGATGTAGTTACTGTCTTCCAAAATATTATTTCTAACTGAAATGGTCCACAGCTTGGCTTCAAAACTGTCCTTTCTGTAGCTTAAAGATCTTCTAAACCAGTGTAGTGAATCCTGTCCTAGGCCTCCAGTTGTTGTCATCTATGATGTTACAGAGGACTGGCTGTACTGTGTAGACAGCTAAGCTTGTTCTTGCACACACCACCACATATTTCATTAGATAGCAATATGTGTAGTCCAGGACTAGTTGTAGTAGTTTAGATTGTAGATAGGCTACAGCAGATTGCAATTTTAGCCAACTTCCTGACTTGTTGAGAAGCATTCATAGTTCTAGCATATATTTTATATTTGTAGTTATCATAAAACATCCTGCTGTAATAGTTTATTGGGAAGAAATAATACAGGTTGTATAAGTAATACACCCTTGTAGAATTCTCAGTACATTGTGAAGAAATAACTTAATCTTTTAAAAGATCATCCTGCCTGTTTAAAGACAGTGTGAATTAATTTCTGGTTTTCTTATATACCATTTACAGGACTATCCAAGAACATTAATCTCTGCCCGTTTACAAACAGGTCACAGCTTGAAAAAGCTCTGAATGTCAGTATTGTTTGCCTCCCAGAATATTTTTCTGAGGAGTTCTTTTATGCTTTGATTCAAAGTTATACTGTTATTATCACAGATTTATAGTAAGTATAGTTTAGGACTTCACTGACTTTAACATAGTGTTCAAAGTCAGTAAAACTCTTCCTTAGGTTGCTGCAGTTGTAAGACAAACAACTGCATAAAATAAATGCTTGGTTTTCCTATTTTAATTGCTGCTTATCTGAATTTCTGGGTTTAATAACTGATGTACTCTAAGAATAACATAAAATATTGATAGTGATGGTTTGGGTTTTTTTACAATCTCTGTAAGACTTATTTACGGATGTAAAAGTTAAGGGGTTGTTTTTCGTAGTGTCTTAGGTAGGGAAAAGAGCAATGTAAGTGAGGCAGGATCACAGTTTGTTTCATGTTCTTAAATGAGAAAAATGGAAAGTTGTACATGGTATAATAAACAGAATAATAATAAATATTGAATAATAATAAAGAGGATTATTATTGAATAATGATAAAGTGATGCAAAGACAATCACTCACAACCTAGCACAGACTGATGCCCAGTCTGTCTCCAGTGGCCACTTTGAAAAACAATCTTTGTTCTCTCCTGCCCTCCATGCCTCCAGTCCCCTTCTTCTTCTACCACCACTTTTTCTTGCTGAGCACAATGTTACAGGTATGGAATGTGCCTTTGGCCACTTGGGGTCATTTGGCTTAGCTGTGTTACCTCTCAACTTCATGGCCATCCCTACTCTACTTATTGGGGGCAGAGAGGGGGGGAAAAATTAGGTAGGCTTGACACTGTGGAAGTGCAGTTCAGCAATAGCCAAAGCACTGGTGTGTTAAGAGCATTGTTTTAGCCAAAACTCCACAATATCATACCAGCTGTTATGAGGAAAGAAAACCTCCATCCCAGTCAGTCCCAGTACCTGAACTTGACATTTACTGATTTTAAGTACTTGGCATAGTTCTTTCAAGTCTATTTTTGCACTTGAATAAAATCAAATCACACCGAAAGGATAAACTGAGTATCAGTTGCCTGGAAAGCCTAAACTTTATAGAGTTTATTTGTGAAATAAGCAGAAGGATCTTCCTCTGATTAATCTTTTTGATATTAACAATTTTTTAATCAAGTTGTCTTAGTTCTGAAAACTGTTGTCTTTTTCTCTGTAACAGCATAGTTCTAACTCAATGAAACAAGGAACTCTTCTTATTCCAACCCCTGTTTAAACTTGATGGGGAGTTATTGATGAAAAAAACATACTGGCAAGTAATTCTTTGAATGGGGTGATCTTCATTAAGCAGGTCTGGCTGTGTTCTTTATTTTACTATTCAGCCTTATTTCGTGTCAGTCATTACAGACTTCAGGAAATTATTGTCTGTAAGATTATTGCATTTATGAAGCAATTGAGGTTACAGTCACCCTATTCCAGTTTTATAACACCTTTTGTGACTTAGGGTCCAGAATGTAGTGTCTGTCTTCTTGTGTTGAATCATGTAATTTTACTGAAGCTAGAATGCTTCTGTCTGTGCAGAGTCTGTCTGCATTCAACCTGCTAAATTCAACCTGCATTCAATCTGCTAAAAGGATTTCTCACTGCTGAAGGACTAAAGAATGAGTACTTAGAAATGTCACTCAGAAAAGTGAAAACCCTTATGGATACAGTAGGGTCTATCTTTACTTTGTTTCTGGGACTCTGACAGTTTAATCTTGCTACACAAATTAATTCCCAATGCTGAAAATAAACAGAAAAGATGATAAGTATCAAAAAGTAGGTAACAAATTGATTTTTTTGCTGTAGGTCTCTGTCAGTAACATAAGAACAGTACCTGTTAACTGAAAGCATTTTGAAAATTAATTAATAGTTGTGAAGAACTGTATAACTTCAGTAATAAACACTTGTGAGAACAGAAATCAAGAAGAAAACTGATAATACTGTCTTCAAAACAGAGTTTTAACACAGTACAATAAACGAGGAGCAAAGAGAATACTGAGGTGAAAGCATAATAGTGAGTAGCTGCTGATTGAGGTTAGTGCCAACCTTGTGTGGAATTAGCTGAGACTCAGGAGTGTAAATATCATATATAAATATAGAATTTTATCCTAAACCTACTTGAAAGACAGAGCAGATGAAATTTTCCTAGGCAACTTTAATTTCAGCATTTCTAGTTTTCTGAAAGTTTGACTTGACATTTTTGTATACTTCGTGGTTTTTTCACTTCCTCCTTTTCTCTCCTTCTGTATTTTTGTTGTGAATATATTTTGTGTGTATTGGTTACAAACATTCCACAGAAGCAGATAAAACAAAATATTGAATTTGCCCTTTCAGTCAGAAAACATGTTTACATCCAAATCAATAAATCAGTACCTAATTCTTGTTGAGTATTTATTCTTTGCCAAAAACTACAGCATGGTTGTATTTTCTCAGGTTATCCTTTCTTACTAAAATTTTATATTCTATTGCTATAGGATTGGTCAAATTGAGAATTAATTTTTGTTAATGCAGACTGCACATTCCATAGCAAACTCTAATTTCTTTATCTTATTTCCTTTTCAAAAACAGGCATCACTGTTTCATATTGCACTTTTTGTTAGAAAGCCTACAAATACCTGAAGTTTTCTATGTGAAAATACTTGTATAAACAATACTTGATTTAAGATAAATACTTTAACATATATCATCACTTTTTTAAGAAGCATTATTTGACAATTCAGCTATAGCAGTCAAGGACTGTTACCCAGCTGTTTACCCAGTAGGCAGAGGTTACTTGCTTCACAGCTCAGCCAGCAGAGCAGAAGTGCAAGCTCTCATTGTTCCAGTACACTAAAGTCAACAATGGCTGTGAAATATGTAATTAGCAATTAGATTAAATTTTCTTATTTTGCACTTAAATGGATCAACTTGAATTCCACTGGCTGCACAGTGAAGAATTATTTTTCTGTCAGGAATATAGTAACAAGATTCTTAGAAGAAAACATCTTGAATTTCTATTGCTGTGCAAAATAATTTTGTCTCCTGAGTATCGAGCGTGTTTCATTGTTTTTTTTTCCTGTAAGAATACAGCTGAAGCCTTATTATGCCACTTTTGTGTGCTTATATTTTATTGAACATTGTATTATGTGGTTTGTTTTATCCAGACTTTTAAAATGGTGTCTTTCCTTTTTCTATTCTGATAAATAAACACAATCAAAAATAGCATTTTTGAAGTTGTTTGCCAGCAACATGCTCCTAGTAGTGACAAGCAACAACTAAAAACCATTTTCTTTATTCCTACATGATATTTTCCTATGTATTTTAATTACTGGGAAAAGAAAAAACAGTGGATTCAAGATATAACAATTAATAAATTGCTTTACCAAATGTTACATATACAGTGAGAAGGTTAACTAGTTTTTTTACTGAACAATTGTAAAATTCAGGATCTAGTTTTACCTCTACACAGGGAATAGTGATGATCTACACTTGTACCCTGGCATTAGGTGCAGCCAAGAAATAGCCTGTGCAGGTCACCATCAGGTTGCACTGTTAAATACCTCAGTCCTAGGTGAAGCTCTGGCTATAAAGTTCCCATCTACCTCCTGCCCAAGATTGTGAGGAGAGCTGGGGACGACACTCATTATTTTTAGGGGTTAAGCCAACTACTGTCTTCTTTTTAGCTTGTTCTGGATAAGGTTATTTCCTGAAGTGAATATATATATATATTATTGATTGTAGGATGGAATGGGAAATTTGAGAGTCACTAAAAAAGGAATACGACTTGAAGGAATATCTGAATTTCTACTTCCACTATATGTGAAAGAAATCCATTCCCGAAAGGTAGGTGTTTTTCATCTTTATTTCTTAATTTGCAGGTAATATAAATTGATCTCCTCATTCTCAAACTACAAAGTTTAGTTCTTACACCTCCTAGATTAGCAATCAGCAGAAATTTGCTTTGAGAATACCTTAACAATGAAAGCTTCCTTCATGTCACAAATTATTTTTTTTCTGAAACCTTTCTTGGCTCTTAAAAGAAATGTTTTATCCTAAAGAAAGGAGATTCAAAGCATGTATATTTTATACTTCAAATGACCTCAGCACTGGGAATGGAGCATTTGACTCTAATTTGATGTGAAGTCCAGAAAACAAGAGTGGTGATAAGTGCAAAATACAGTGAAATAAGGAATGTTCTTGTTCTTTCTGTCATTAGCTATAATGATTTCCTTTTCTTTTTCATTCTTTTTTTAATTTTAATTTTTGTTTGGGTTTGTTTTGCTCATTAGGTAGAGGAAATCCTGCTATACTGTGTCTCCAGGATTTAATTTTTCAAAGCAAAACCTTTCTAATGTTATTTAAATGTAATTATCATATGCCATCAGGTTATTACAGAGGAAAAAAGAAAAACAAGAAATTTTGTACTAAGGAATTCAATGTAGTTCATTTTAACCCTTTCATTTTGATTCAGTTATGCTGTTTATATTAACATTGTCAATGAATTAAAAAAAAATTGAAATACTAGAAAAATCTTCTTTTTACCATGCAAGTGATTACCTATGATCAGAATAGAATGTTACATTGGTTTTCAGTCAATCATCTGCAAAGAATTTTAATCTGCGTACTGCAACAGTTGATAGGAATCACAACTATGTTGACCCTAAATGCCTTTGTGGAAAATTTTGTGTTGAAATCTGTCTTCTATGTACATAAGAAAAGTCTTGAGTACATTCATAAATGAGATCATGACAGTTTTCCCATTTCTCTTAATTAGTTCACTCTTGTGTTAATAAATCCTTGAGGCAGTCTCTTCGTCCTCTTTTTCTGTAAAGCTAAGATCTTTCAATGTTTAATAAAGTAGCAGTATTGTCCGAGGTAATGAAAACTTTTATAATATTTAAGTAACCTTGGAGGGAGCATACTTTTCCTTCAAGGCTGCAGAACATTAGTCATGATGTGTGTATTTTTCCTGTTTCTTTTTTGTGAGTGGACAGTGTCTATTATTGCTCCGTGTCCTGTTACTGTTCGTGAAAGTTATGATTCGGAATATTTTCTTGCCCAGTGCTTCATATTGTAGAACACTGGTTCTTTTAAAGTGAAGATAGAAACTTTTGTTTCAAGTGATAATAATGAGACGAGTAGGGTCCTAATTTCATTTAGCTGCTAACAAATCTCAGAAAAAAAATGCACACAGATGCATTTTATACATATTTAGTGTATAATTATTGCAAAAGAAAAGGATGCAAAATCTACCAGATGCCTAACATAAGGTCCCACTAGTCCTGTGAGGCTCATGAAAACCTGACACTTGCCAGTAAGTATTCTCAGGCCAGCAGAAAATAGAGTTGATCATTAACTGGGCAAAATAATTCAAGTAAAATATTTTTGGTGTTCCAGGTCTACTTACACATACTAACTTCAAGACACTTGTCACCTAGATAAAATGTGGTATTTACACAGGCTTTATTCTCATCTTGCAGTACCTGTGAACTAGGTTCACTTTCCAGTCTTTTGCCAACTTGCTCAGTATTGTTGTGCTAAAGTTCAGTAACTTCTGTATGCAAATGTGGATGCCACAAGGGAATGATGAAAGAAACCTCTGGAGCTGTATTCAGCTTAGCAGTAGGGTTTTGTAATGTCTCTGCAGGATATTTCTACAGCTGTATGGCATCTGCATGTGACATTAGCTGTTTTGGCACTTACAAAAGTGACCACAGTGCTGTTGAAATCTAAAAGTAAGCTAGGTTTTCTGAGTTCTGATCACAGTCAGTAGACACCTAGTCAATACTGACAGCAGATTCTGATCAGCTGTCCTTCCTGCTCACCAGCTACTAGTGTTTACTTTAGGTAACACAGATGGGAATGCTTTTTGTCTGCCTTTTCCATGGAAGTAATAATGACTTAATTTTGATGTATATTGGAGTTAAAATATTCAGTGAAAACAACTCATTGCTTATTTTCTAAAAGGAGAGCTAGCTCTTCAAGCCATTTTACTCATTCCCCTATAAAAGAACACATCCATTATAGTGACATTTTTTGATTAACTCTTGGGATGACTTTAACATATTCAGTAGTAGCTTTGCAGGAGAGGTATATTTCCTCTGCACTGGGGAACATGGTTTGTGGAATGGCCTCTGAGGGACTTCCATGGAGGGCTCTCAACTGAGGAGGTCAGGCCTTCCCTGTTCTCCCATTGCAGCACATGGCAGAGTGAGGTGGGAAGGCCAGTGCTATTAGCAGTGAGGTACAGCAGCAGGTGTGGTGTGCTGTGACTAAGAGGCATGACTGAAATTCTTGCATGTTTGCTGGTGCTATCTTTTAGTAAGCTGGATCTGAAGGTGATAAAAAATGTTAACTGAGAGGGCAGCATTCACCTCTAATTCTGACAGTGAATTATTGCTGACAAGAGCACCCAGCAGTCTGTTCAGTAGGTAGGCTGAGCTGAGCTCTCTGCTGCTACAATTTAAGTGTGAGACTAGCTAGATTTGCTAGTGTAAAGCTCACATATGCTTACTGATGACCACTTGCCTGCTGCATACCTGGATGCCCAAATAAAATCATTTATGCAGTATTAAATGCAGACCTTAAACTGTCTTTACCAGGAGAATAGTATTGAACTTTGTATATAGATTGAAATACTGCCTTTTATCTTGTGACTGCTTCATTGAAACCCTGAATATTCAAAATAAATGCTAAAATACTTAGATTTAAGTCAGTTGGAAAACAAGTGTATGTGAATTGTTAAAACTTCTAGGGATATTTTCTTCTGGTAGTATGAAATTTTCCTTCCAAAAGTAGTAGTGAAATTCCAGGTCTTGACTAAAATGAATATTCTCTTTTCTGTAGAAGTTGTGTAAATGAGAAGGCTACTCAGAGTGTGCTGTTTCCCTAGTCCTGCTCCTCTTACATTGCCCTTTTTATCCTATCCAGTTAGTGGTGTCCACAGTACTACAGGTTCCTACCCCAGTTCTATGTTTATGCAGGGAAGAAACTTCTGCATTTTCATCAAATGGCTTCACTGCATGCCAGAAATTAAAATGATGCATCAGAACCTGAGCAGATAAGGGCTCATTTGATCCTGAATTGACATCTTTATATTCTCCAAACCAGGGCATGTGTACTCTATGAAAGGAATTTTACAGAGAATTACATTTTGACTGTGAATGGCCTAGCTGTATACTTTTGATCAAATTGCTAGCCTGATACCATTAAGTTTCACCCAGACCATGTTATAGTTCCCATGTTTATATCATTTGCATTGATATAATGCAAACTTCATTCTTTATAGTGTACCATTAATGGGGTGTATGAAATCAAATAACACATAATGCAACATCCTCAATTATTTCCTTATTTCAGTTCTTCTGAATTAAATTTTTTTATTATGCTACTGCATATATACTACTGCACTTTTGAATGGAAACAATCAAGGTACAGTCTTATTAGCTTGTCATATAACAATAAAAGGAGTTTGTGGTGTTTTCTTGAGAATGGGTTTATTAATCTTTTCATTTGCACATACAGGGCTGAAGAAAATACAGTTTTCTCTTTTTTAAATTCTTTCTATTACAAAAAAAGAAGTAATCCATTGTCCCTTAAAGTAGAGGGGAATTCCGTTGGGGTTTTTTTTTCACAGTTAATAAGGTTTAAAATGTATTCTCTTAAATTAGCATGTGTTTTCCAGAGATATCCTTAGAGAACACAAAATTTAATAATTGAGTTAAAAGTCTTTGGGAAAATGTCAAAAAAAAAAAGAAAGAGTGAATATATGTGATTTTCTAACTGAACATGGGAAACTCTGAAAACTCTCTGTATAGCTTGTCCATATAAATTATAATAATTTAAATATAAATTATAATAATTTATATTTAGTTTAAATATAAATTATTTAATTAATTTATATTTCGTTAAAATATAAATTATAATAATTTCTATATAAATTAAGAAATTGTATGTGGAATTCAAAGCAGGACTTCTTTCACATATTTTTTCCTCCAGATTTTTACTTGAGAGACTGAATATCCTTGTAAGCATTTAGAGAGCTTTATTTTACATTTATTTATTTCCAAACCTGGATCAATCTTGACATAAGCAAATCTACAATATATTTCTTTCATCACTGTTTCTCTGAGTGTATATAATCATCGAAACAAGTTAACCTTTGCTAATTTCAGCTAGATTATTGCATATATACTAAGGTTTATGTTTGGGCCTCAGGTGCCTTTGCAAGACCCTCAAATTCTTTTCCTGAGACAATGTCTTTGTTGAGCTTCTGTCTCTGATCAAATTATAAAGATGCAGCATAGGAGATCACATGAAAAACCTTTATGAATTTGAGGAAGAACATATACTCTTCTTGTGCATTGAGAAAGTCTTCTTTTTTTTTGCAAGACCATAAATCAGATGCTCCTTGTCTTTACTAACCCCATGCTCATTTTGTCCCAATTGCCTTCTTTTCATGTCTACATTATGATTTTCAGGGCCTCTCCCACATAATCTTACAAGGAACTGATCTGAGACTGACTGGGCTGTAGATTCCAAAGTCTTCCCTCCTTGCAAGATGCTCATTCTCTCTTAGAAGGGCCTGCCGGGATGGGGGTTTTGTTGATTTTGGGGTTGGGTAGGAGGAGCATATTCCCCCACATTCCACTCAGACATGTTCTCCCAAAATTTCAAGGCCAGATTTGTTATATCTACTCTCTTTTCTGCTCTACGAGGTACCCCATTGCCATGCAGTCAAACTAGTTCAAGAATCTGCCAAGTTCTACCACTACTGAAGTGTATAGGTATCAGAGAAACTCCGTTTAGGAGATGTCATTGCACACTTTTTTGTCAAAAAAATCACAAAGGTACCTAAAGAATCTGCCACTGTTATTACACAGGAGGAAATGCAATACTTGTTTCTGTAGTTGCATGTCACAATCCCCTCAGATAAAACTTGAAATGCTTCCCAGTTCATTTTTATGATACCTTCTCTTCAAGCCTTGCCCTTTGGGATCACTCACCTGTCACTAAGGATAAAGTCACTATTATGGCATTGTCCTGGTTTCGAGAACTAGGACAGTCATAAAGGACTCCTTAAGTCATTTTGGCTCTCAACACAATGTCATTCCAATAGTGTCACTTTTATTGGTATGAACAAGATATAAGGCTTTCTTAATCACAAGCTTTGCCAAAGGACAAGTCACTTCTATATTTGTTGGTGGTCTCTGGAGGGACTACCACTCTGAAATTGAGTTGGCTTTGCTCCCTCTTTGCTGACAGCTGATAGAAACTTCCACGATTCATGATTTTGTCCTTGATTTGCTATACTTCAGTGGAATCTGTCTGGGGATCATCCAGTTGAACAACTTTGAGTGTCGCTTTTTCATGTCATCCTCTATTCTTATTATTGGTATGACTTGTTGCTCAGTCAAGGAGGATCTCAGCTTTTTACACTGAAAAATCTGAGTTAATATTACCCAAGCCTTTTTCTTTGGTTGCTTATTGTTCATGAATAAAGTCTCGAGAGGCCTGTATCCACCCGATTTTATACAAGCCTGAGGAACTGAATTTGTTTGGGAGCACTCCTTCAGATGCATGTGGGAAAGTTATTGAAGTTGTAACTGTTTTTCTGGGGGTTGGTTGTCGTTGTTTTTGGCATCAATTGCATTTCCAGTTTTCCAAGTACTTCCTTCATGTAACACATCTGTGTCCTCCTGGGGAAAATTTCAGTGAAACCATGTGACGTCTCAGTTTGATGTTCATAATGTCTTGTATCTGATTCTTATGTAAAGTATATTTAGATTGATGTTTTAACTGCGTGGGCATCTTAGGCTGAGGAATGACCTTTTCTTTCCCGAACAACTTTGAAATAATTTAGTTGCAGTTTACACAAGCTAAGCAATTAAAGAAATTCTGTATGCTTAAAAAAAAAGTTATTAATATTTCCATAGAAAGTCTGATCCAACACAATAAAGTAAAAGCAAATGACTTGTAAGTGACTTGAGAAGGGGAATAATCTCTGTCTGACTTTCTCTCTTTGTGTATGAATTTGCTTCTGTTTCTTCTTGGAGAACATTTATCCTTTCCATGCTATTTTGTAACCTTAAGGAACACCTTAGTTTTTGTTCCTCTGTATAAACCTTAGGACTATGGATGCACAGGTAATACTAAGAGGCAAAAATGGGAGTCATTGTGACAGAAAAATATCCGTAAAAGCCATTAAGCACAAACAAAATACATTAACATAATTTTATCTCCCCAAAATACTGATAGTTTTTTAGCCCTGACTTGAAGGCTGCTGAGATAATTTTAAATGCATTTCTTACAAGTTTGGCAGTGCAATATCCTCGCTCTTAGCCCTTTGGTAGGGAAAAGACATATTTTCACAAAAACCATTTTAAACCGTGTGTCTTAAGTCAGAAGGAGATACTTCATATCCAAAGATTCAGTGTATTAAAAGATAAGAATATTCATGTAATATAATTATAAGTCTAATGATGTTGGAAGTTGCCAGAATGGATTTCTGAAGGGGAAATCAGGCCTGCCCAAGACGACTGTCTTCTACAACAAAGTATCATGCTTGGTGGATGAGGACAACTAATATTTTTAATCTTGTCTTTAGTCTCCCGTCACATATTGATTGATGATGTACAGTACAAAAGAGTGAAAACTGGCCTGAAAACTGGTTAAACTGCTGGGTTTCAAGAGTTGTGAGCAGTGGAGGCCAGTGTCTCCTGGTGTAGTCATGGGATCAGTACTGAGGACAGTGTTGTTTAATTTCTTCATCAATGACCTGGACAATTGCAGTGCATTCTCAGCAAGATTACATATGAGACATAATTAGGAGGAGGAATGTACTAACAAATAATTTTTAGAAGCAAAAGAGAACAAGAAAAATAATGAAAGCGTTGCAGTTCTAACCGTTCGAAAGTTTATTATTCCCAACTCATTAGTAATAACATTCTTTTTTCTTTTCCTGTTTCATATCATGTGAATCTCAAAAGTATTGAGGGTAACTATCAATCACAACTTCAAAGATAGCCCTTTGAAAATGAATATAAGAAAGATTCTCAAGGTATTTATTCTGAAACAGAAGTTGATGTCCTAAAGTTTGAATGTGTAAATTCCAGAAATGCAAGTTAGCTTACAAAATTAATTTTGCCCATTATACATATAAAAATTATTTTTTATATTTAAATAAAACAGAATTATTACAATCTTCTTTTACTTAGTCAGTTTTGCTTTCAGAATACTTTTTGTCTTGATGTTTCTCACTTTAAAAATATTTGCAATGAAATTATATAAAGTAGTCAAGTCATTCATAATCTACAAAAATAAATATCAATAAAATTCCCAGAATTCCCCAAACCTAAAGACTTCTTGTTACAGATCAGAGTTGTGAAGTTCTTAACCAATTTTTGTTTTGATGACATCTGTGACAAAGTTATAGAAGCTTACTCCCAGAGTTTCATGAGACAGTTTGGAAAAAATTATTCTTCTACCTATTTATGTAATTTGTCAGACCTGTATTGTGTTAGAACAAGGGTTGATGGGTGGAGGGGTTTTTTTTCCTATTAGTATTCTCAGTATTTCTCTACTCTCTCAGGAAGAATAAAAGTCCTGAGCAAGGAAAGAAAATTGCCTTCTAACCATTAATAAATACTCTACATTTTTGGACACTGCACACAATATTGTGTCCAACATCCTGATAGAGAAAATTAATGAATATTTCAAAGTTTACAAGGAAAAAAAAAAGAACGAATCTCATCTCAACTATCTGGAGTGAAATTCATAGGATAAGTTATAGCATAATCATTATGACAGTGTCTTATTAGGACACCATTGCTCTCTTAAAGGGAAAAATTGCTTGTTCCTTCACAGCTTCTGATAGCCACTACAAGCAAATATAATGATTTCATTTAAAATATTGTCCCTCTCCCATTTGAAATGAGTATTGTATTTTCTTGGTTTCAGAAAGAACTAATTTGAATTTTACTGCTTCATAATAAGCAACACTTTTTGTATGAAGACATATACATGACCTGCTTGGTCAGTCTCAAGAGCTGGAGTGTTTTATTCCAGATAGCAAGCATGCTTTTTGATTTTGTACTTTACAGCATTTGTTGTCATAAGAAATACATCGTGCTATAACCTCTAGTTTCAGAAACAACTTGTCTCCAGCAATGAAATTTTCTCCTTTGAAAATGCCTTTACAGAGCAATTTTTGGGGTTTTTTACCATCCCTGAAGGAGTTTCCTGTCCA
This sequence comes from Corvus cornix cornix, assembly GCF_000738735.6. Classification (NCBI taxonomy): domain Eukaryota; kingdom Metazoa; phylum Chordata; class Aves; order Passeriformes; family Corvidae; genus Corvus; species Corvus cornix. Next base: position 44,399,793 of record NC_046334.1, read on the forward strand.
TCTGGTTCCATCTCTTTTATATAGTTCTAAAATCCCTCCCTCAGTGACTAAAACTTCATGGGTTTTTGTACTGTCAGATCAATTTTTCAGGAAATCTGCTGAACTACCATCAATTTTAGGAAGCAATATGGCCACAGCATTACCTGTAATGGGGAAGCATCAAGCTAAAATAAGGTAGAGAAGGTAAAGAGATGCAAGAAAAGTACTAAAAGCATTTTAATGAAATAGTGCAAATTACTAAAACATTTTAGAATAAAAAGTATCCTTTTTCTCTTTCCCTTTTTAGGCAGTGCAAGAAATACATCAGTTATACTTTTTTTGCTTATAGGTCTTCAATACATGGTTAATTCATCTTTAAAAATAGACAGGTAGAACAATCATTCTCCTTTTTAGATGCAAAATTAGTACCACATTTCATCATCTTATGGATTATATTCTTGAATCTTTGCTAACAGGTTTACTCCAAAGTAGCTGGCAATTTGTTATTTGAGGAAATGAAATGGAAGCATTGATTATACCACAACAAGGACTGTGTTTTGACACTGGCCTCCATCCAAGAGTGATAAGTAACGCTAACGTTAGTTGAAAGCCTTGTTGGCTTGAAGAACATCCTCAGGAAATAACTGCACAAAGCCAAACAATTTCTATTCTTTCTATTACCAAGTGTATGATGAGTGACTTCATTTAATCTGAAGCTATTATGATATGTTAAAATTTCAAATTAAAAAAATTACTTCTCATCTTTAACAAGTTATATGACATTAATTTTTAAAACTCAGTTTTGATTAGGCTCTACTAATTCACTAAAATGTGATTTTTTTTTTTAAAGTCTTAGAATTAAATTTCAAGAAAATTTTTTGAGGTAGTAACTAAGTGTGTAGGTTTTCAAAGCTAAATCTCCAAACTATATGAAGACTTCACATTAGAGAAGGAAAGCCTTAAAACAGAAAACTAGTGCATTGTTGTGTGGTGTATTATTTGTGTCTCATAAACAAAAAGTGAGGGAAAGATTTTTTTTCTTGTTAGAAATTCAACGGGAAGTAAACACTAGCAAAAACTTCAAACTACATGTAGTGAAATCCATGGGTGAGATTAGGACAAAGAAAACTCACAAGTAGAAATCTTAAAATGGAAGAAGCTGAACAAGTTAGCATCCTGTACTGGAATTGGTAATTATGGGTTCAGCATTATGATTGTACAATAACAGCTGGAGATTTACAGTAAAGTTGGCTCTTGAGCTTCAGCCAGAGGCTCATTTGTATCTTGCTGAATTTAAATCAGTTGTTCTGCAAAGGAAGTAACTATAGTTCACAAAGTTTGTTAATTTAGAGTGGCAATCTGTCATACATAATTCTACAACAGCTACTACAGTACATACTCTTACTGAACTCTTTGCAAGTGTAAGTGGTAATTGCAGTAGTTGGCTGAAGGCTTACACTGAATTGTCTTTTGGCCTGAAGTTGAAATTATTTTTAAAAATAGAAAGTTATACATAATTCTGATTAGTAAAAGTGAAACTGCTATTGATACTAAACTTGGCACTCCAGTTATGATTTGCATGAAGGCAGTTACAATCATTTTTAATAAAAAGGAATATTGATGTTTACAGCAAAAATATAGAATGGCTAGAATTTCTTTTTTTCGCTTGCTAGATCAGTATATAAACTACAAGGTTTGGACAAAGTTTACTTTTGCCTCTGAGCTTCTCCATTGGCATCCACCAGCTTAGAATCTTCCTATAAATCTCCAGTGTCTCTTTCTGGGTATAGTACAAAATCCCAGAAGGAAAGTGTTCCATACTTGTGTTGTTGTTTTGATAAAGTACAGGCATTTTGGAATGTCAATTAACTCTCCTGACAAGCTGAGCCAAAACGCTGCCACAGAAAATGCAGATAGTAGATTGGCTTTTTGCAGCAGAAACTACTTTACATTCCACAAGCAACAAACTAGTTTTAAAAATATTGTAGTAAAAATATTATTATGACTATTTAGATCAGAGATACTACTGAATGTTCTTTTAAGATGCAAATGTTGCTTCCCTTATAAAATATTCTCTACTAGGAGGCAGTTGTTTTTTGAAACAGTGTGGATCATATTGAACAGTACACAAATTCTGGAGTAGCTTCATTGGTTATTCAGCATGAATAAGAACAATAAAATTTTGTTATTCTGAAAGTGAGGAGAATTATACATTGGCATAATAATTGGTGGGACTCATAATGCTCAGATAAGGTGTTGGGATTACTTGAAGCAGCCAATGCAAGAATAGTGTCTCTTTACCATTTATAAGTGGTGGTGATTGAATACTTGGGAAAATACAGTCAAGTTTATGGAAAAGACAGGTATACTTTGGCAAGGGAAGGGAATAATCCTTATACTTAGCTGTGGCTCTTACTGTTCCTTTAGGTTAGGACATAGAGGGTAATGGTTTTAAACAGAAAGAGGGTAGATTTAGGTCATATATTAGAAAGAAATTCTTTACTGTGAGGGTGGTAAGGCACCGGAACAGGTTGCCCAAAGAAGCTGTGGATGCCCCAGCCCTGGAAGTGTTCAGGGCTAGGTTGGATGGGGCTTTGAGCAACCTGGTCTAGTGGAAGGTGCTCCTGCCCATGGGAGTTGGAAACCAGATGATCTTTAAGGTCCCTTCTGACATAAACCATTTGATGATTCTTTGATTTTTGTTTCCTCAATTTTTTTGTCCTATTAGGTGAAAAACAGTATCTTGAGATGTTTCTAAAGTTGTCACACACAAACCACAGAAATTATTAGCTGAAATATTGTCAGTAGTGTTTGCAAGAAGTCAAGCTTATATTCTCCTGACTGAAGACCGCATTTTTTCTTAACTCCATATTTTGCTCTTTGCATTTTAAATCATTTATCAATTTCTCTTTGGAATCAGAAGAGCATTAAAAACACTGTTTTTAACTAAAAATAGAATTGGTGCTAGGATTTGTGTATTTATGGCTATTCTGTACCTTTCTAAGGTTTGCAGGCATTTATTGTTCTGAAATCTGTGGATTTCAGCAATTAGAGGTAATTGCCAATCAAAATATTGGAAGAAGCATCTGATGAGCATGACACAAATGCTTTATATGTGATTCCAGCAGTATAAATCAGTATTTATGAGGCATTCTACTAAGAAATCTGTTGCATGTGTGTATTTTTGTAAGAGTGACAGGCATAAATCTGATTTTGACCTTAAGTTCGACATTCAGAAGATGGTGTCTATGTACACCCATATTATTTAGTCTCTCCACCCAGTGCCCAGTTCAGGAACATGTATTTCACACATGTTCCTGAATTTTAGTGCAATGAGAAACAGGTGGGTACCAATTACCCCTTTATACCCCAGGTATCTCAGTTTCTACATAGGAACCACCTAAGCACACACAGACTACAGATACCTGGTGTGCACGACAGTTAAGCTGAGATTACAAGGTGTGCTGCATAATTGAAAAGGAGTCACAGATGCAACCAGCATAATATAACCTTCCTGCTTAATTCCCTTCCCTTGAATAAACCAAGTTCAGGCTTGGAGCATAAGCAAGTAAAGTAAATAAACATAATTTAAACCTTAACTGTGGATACTAGAATCGAACACATGCCTCAGCTTTAGGCTGAAATGACCCCCCTGCCCAGGCAAAAGAGTCCAAAGGCCTTCAGTTCTCCTAACACAGTAATGAAGTCTTTTATGAGGTACATAGAGACACTTTCTTCACAACATCTAGGTTTTCTATGTGAGTTTCAGTGTGAATTGAGGAAACACATTTAATTGCATGTTTGGGTCAAATTCCACTTCATGTACAAAATTTTGTTGTTGAATCACTTATCCCTTAAAACAAATTACTGCTAGATCAAAGAATTAAAAATGTTAAGCCTAGGAGTGTTTCCTTTAATTGTAGAAAAGCCCATAGGCATTTTTATTATTATTTTGATGTTCTGCACATTTTTGATTTTGATAGTTTTTGAATAGTAATTTAATAATAATTTTAAAATTTAAACAAGCCCAACATTTTAATTACTCATTTGGGTTTTTTTAATAGATCAGTTTAACATTTGTTCTTGAAGGCAAATTGCAGGTGAAGGACTTACTTTCCAATTGCTGGGAATAAGTCCCTCAGAATTTCATCTTGTAGTCCTTTTCAAATGAGATTCTCGCTCTTTAAAACAAAATCTCCTCTGATCCATATCATAATATTTAGCATTTCAGTTTTCATCAAAAGACCACTTCTGTAATGCCTGTCCTAATCCTCTCCAAATACTGTTCTTTGATATGTGTTATGGCTTGGTCTTGCAGCATGCAAACTGGATTTCTTTCTGCAAAGCTAAGATGGAATATGCAGAAGTATAACCTCCAAAAGCACAAATAGTATCAACACTATTTCCTAATGCTATGTCCTCAACACTTCAAGTTTCATTCTAAAAGTCTGTTGTAATTGGATCACACTGCTGTAGGTATAAACAATTTCTCACTTCTGCTAATCAAGTTATTCACTTTCTTTTGCTTCCCTTCCTTAAAATGAAGCCAAGGGCCCTGCTCTTTTGTCAGCCTGCCTGGGGGTTTAGACAGAAGGCTTAATTAACGTCTTCAGCTGTGATCTGGAAAATGCACTCTCTCACAGACAATTTGGATAGATCCCTATGATTCAAATAAAGTAAAACTGAGAAATCTCTAAAGGCTGAAAGTTTCAAGTCAGAAATGTAACTGAGAAATCATTATCCTGAGAATGAACAAAACTCCTTTTTTGTTGTTTTCATCAGAAGTTCATTAGTTTCTTAAATATCTTAATTATATTAGACCTTGAATATCTAGTCTTCTTGCTTGTGATCCTACTATGCTTTCCTGTACAAATAAGAAACTATTTTAACTAAATTTTACTGGGAAGGGAATCTTTATAGAATTAGAATCCACATTTCTCTGTACATATGCATATGGTTTTTCAGAAATTTTACAAGTACCTATGCAGTTCATTGTTGGGGAAGATGAAACAGGAAAGCCTTATAAATATGATTCCCTGACAAAAGATTTTGGGAATATGAAAACTATAAGCGACATCGAAATGAAGGCCACCTTTGAGATACCAAGTCTTAGTTACTGAACAACTGGAAAACAATGGTATGGCTGACTGAAGGTAATCCCCTTTTGATTGAACAATACCCTCTGCTTGCAGGCAGGTCCAAGGGTCAGAGCAGACCCTACTAGCTCAGCAGAAGGGGTCCAAAGAGTAGTTTTTAGAAGTTAAGATGTAACACTCTATGGTAATATAACAATTCTTATAGGCTGTATGTAAATGCTATAGGATTTGTATCTTGTATTAGATTAGTTAGTGGAAATTAGAATATTCAGTAAAGAAGATGATTTATTGTATTGTAACCAGGACTTCACCATCCACTCTACTTACTCCCTTACCCGCTTACTCTCTTACTTACCTCCTCTCCACTCTACTTACTCCACTCTTACCTACTTGCTCTTACTTTTACACTCTTGCTCTCCTGGGCCTGCTCCGAGCTGCGGCTGGCAGCTCTAAGCAGTGCCCCTGTACCCACGCCCTTTGCAATAAACCGCATGTTCCAAGATCTGACTTCAGAGATCTCTCATCTCCGTCAGTCCCGACCGTCCGACCCACCCAAGCTCCTACAGTTCATCTTTTCCTTGCTAAAAGATTTTATCTTTTTTTTTTTTTTTTTTTTTTTTATTCAGTCACTTTTGAATCTTCAAGTATCTAGTGTATGTATAGGAAATGTGTTTAAAATTTTATTTTACAAATCACTGTAATGTCTTAGGATCACAGTGTCTTGAGAATTTGCTATATGTGCCTACTTACATGTTTATTAGGCTCTACCTTTATTCAGTCTTCTTTCTGTGTCTTGGAGTAATCTTTGGTGATTAAATGTTTTACTTCTTATTTTTTACAAAAATATATGCTATTCTAAACTGGTTGTGATATTATTGTCAAAATAGTTAATGGAAATGTGTTATTAAAAAACCAAATCATTATTGTAGAAAGATGGAAAATGGAACAACTATCTGCTTCACTTTTTATATGTTTTGGTTTTCCACTTCTTTAACAAAAGAATGAAGGGTAAATTTGGTAAGACTTTAACAGTAAATAAATTAACCTTTTTTAGACTGAGATAAGCCTTTAAAGATAAAAGATATCTACAAAGAATGTCTTGCCCTCCAATACCTTCATGTTTCATATTGTTTTTGAGACCAGAAGGAACTATTTCTAGGCAATACATGAATGCTTAGAATTTAGTTTTATTACCTTTATGCAATTTGTGTTTTGTATGATGATGGAGTACAACGGTTAGGAGAAGCAGAACTTGACCAGTATTTATTTCTATAGGTTCATAGCTCTCTCCAGAATTTCAGACAAGATGGTCTCTGCACCTCAATTTCTTGTCTGCAAAACAGGGCTAACAGCACATCCCTATCTCACAGAAGGTCATCAGCTACATACTTAAACGATTGTGTGTGCTGTTAGATGACGTAAGCAAATAAGAACATCAGTCAATGAAGGTATTAATAAAAAGCACAGAAGTATTCTAATTTGCATGGAGTACTCTATGTGAATCATACTGAGATCACCAATTAATATTCAGTGCCCTCTGTTATTATTACAAATAATATTTTGTTTCTTCTCTTGAAGATTGGGCTTGTAGGCATCATTCTAAGCTCATCCTTCTCTTATAATTTATTTCCTTTGTGTTTTGAGATGGATGAGCTATAAATTGCTCATGAGATGTAATGGGTTTTCTAATTAGAACCTGTGAAGAGTGGAGCCTGGCATTATTTTATTGCTTTACTAAACAGTTTTACTAATGAGGCTACTAATACAATGTCGCCATTAAAAGATGAAACTCATAATGATATTTCTCCTGATTGGAAAGAAGAATAAGCAGTTTTATTGTGAATTGTTTCTAGCAAATATCTTCATCCTTTGAGATGTTTTGGAGGCAGGATCACCAACACTAGAAATATGAAGGCAAGCAGTAGCTCTGTCAAAGTAAGATGGAAAACTAGGAAAGATTTAATTAATCCTTCTTTTCTCAAACAATTCCTTCCAAAATAGTACAAGTAAGCTCTGACTCTCAGCAAATGTATTTATAGCATCATAATATCATATTTCTTACAAAAATGCATTAGGAATACAGCATCACATCCTATAACACTTTCACAGGGCTTGCTTTTTTTCCTTTGAAAAGTGAATAAAGTTTGATCATAAAGACAGTATGCAAAGTGTACCATGTTCTGAGGAACTGAAGGTGTCACTGACTTTCTGGAGCCAGGCACCCTATGACTTTCCTCCCTCTATGAAATATTTGGTTTGGTTTTGGTTTGGTTTTTTCTCCATGAGAATAAATCATTATCCTCTGCAAGAATTAATCTAAATATTTTTGATTCTCTTGTGCGTATGTGTGAAAAAGTGGGAGAATGTGATCCTCACCACAGGCATAGAGTTGTACAAGATTAATATTCAAGACTCTGATCTTGGTCAAGGTGACTTAAGAGAACTGTGGTCTCCAAGGTGACGGGGTTTTTTTTTCCTGGTTTTGATTTGAAAAAAAAACCTCCCACTTCAAAAAGTTATCTTGTTTTATGTAAGATTCATAACTAGTTTGATTCCAGGCACCTCTTGAATTTCCAGAGTAAGTGGGGAAGTACTACCTGATTCTCATGCTTTTAAAGCATAGCAAGAAATGAAAATAACTTTCCCAACCAGTTTGGATGGCTAAGAAATAGTGATTACAGAGTGTTAGAACTTTAACTGGCTTGCCTCACAGTGGATGAATTATGCCAGGTTCAGGAAAAACTTCTGTACAGTGGAAAAGACTTTGAGTTTTATTTTGCCTTTTGTAATTGTGGAAGTTGACTAATATTGCTTTCTGATGTAGTTTCAAGTCTTGGTTTGAAAGGTAAAGAAGTGTGTTAAATGAGCCTTTGCCTCTCATCCTTTAGAGGAGTGGAGAATGGAGAATGGACCACTACCATTAGAATTTTTTTAAGTGCTGGAAAATTTTCATGTTTCTTGAAAATGATCCAATTTTTAGTGCAGGTTTGCATATTGCTCCTTAACCAGAAGAAAAGGTAGGGTCTGAGAAATTTTCTCTTCCCATTATTCTTCTCAGCAAAAAGCATAATTTATTGGTATGCAGATCAGTGTGACTGAAGTAACAGCTGCATCATTTTCATCAGATACGATGTTGGACACAAAATTTCCAATATCATTTGTATTTTGAAATGTGAAGAACTCATTCCTGACAGAAGTGTAAGTCTGATTCCTCAGAGTGTGTGCAGTGTAATTGAAATGAAATTATCAATCTAAATTTATTATAGGTTTGTGAGTTACCCTTATGGTATAGATTAGGAAGTTAAGTGGTTACTTCATAGAAAAAAATCACAGATTTTCCATAAGGGTTAATATGATGAGATATTTAATTATGATATAAGTGTGGTTTTTTTTCATGAAAAAATAATTGTCTGTGCCTTGTGTCTCATCTCTTTCAACAGCCACAGTACTGAGTTTCTCGTAATTCAGGTATCTCTCAGCCCAATTGTCCTCTTGTGTAAATTATATCTTTTCAGAAGCTCCTGTCTTTGCAGTCTTACAGGAATTCTAGTGATTGTTCGTGTCTCCCTTACCTACCCCATTAGGACACACTGAAAAGGCAACTAAAAGAAAAGGATATCATACGCCAACCTTGAGATATTAGTTTTACACCAGCTGAGAGCCATTAATTGAATTGAAATAGCCCAGCAAATGGACCTAATTTGAATAACAATGACTTAGAAAATGTGTACCAAGGCTGAGGTGTTACTGTCAGCGGGGCAGAGAAGTGCATTGAAAATCTTGTCAAATAAAAACTTGCTTTCTTTTTATTTGACTAAAATAACTAATCATGCTTTTATTAAAATCTCTGGAAGCTTGATTTGACTTGAACAAAATCAGGATTCAGTTTAAATATATAAAGTGAAAATATTTCAGTGTTTTTCAGTCTCAATACAGATCATGACATATATAAATACTATCATTTTAAGACTTCTTAGAAGTACATTTATTGCTAATGTTTCATTTTGCTAGCAAGATCAGCTGAATTTTCTAACTTGTAAGAACTTGCAGAAGTTAACTGTGACTATATTTGCATGCCCAAGTAGAAAGGAATTAAAAAATATTATTTCCAGTTTATCTTCAAAGTATTTGATTTTTGTTCAGTCATATCTGTTTTGTAGTTTACAATGAAAAATAGAAAAATCTTGAAAAAAAACCAAACCAAAAACCAAACTGCCTTGTATTCAAGAGGCATTTGTGATGGTTTTATGGTTGGTTATAGGGCTGTATTTTTTTTGGAAGTAGTGGTATACAGCTAAAGAATTCTTTTTTTCATGTTTGCTGACTCATTTCTCATGGATTTTAGAATAAGGAAACCTCTGTGGAAGATAAAAGAAATAATGGATAAGACTCAGATTTTGGCCAAAATACAAATGGTATTAACAACTAAAATTTTAACGTAACTCCATAATAGATCAAGATTGTTTCTTAATATCATTTTGTAAATAAAAATTAATAGTTTTCTGTAAATGTAAGACTAGGTTAAATTATTTTTAAAATTAATTAGTTTTAATTTAAATAAATTATTTTTAAAAAACCTTTTTCAGACTTAAAATATTAGAGAGAAGATGCCCCAAAAAATGGCCTGTCCTTGAGCACAACAATTACCATTCTAGTTTATCATAGTAACTGATTTGCTGTTCTAGTTTTGTTTCTCTGGAATTGTCCAGAGAACTTCGAGAACAGATCACGGAAGCGTGTGTGATGTTTATTATGTTCCTTCAGCCTTCCCGGTTTCTGTCACTTAGTGACTGATTTAGACCTTGCAACATGAAGATTTAGGTATCTTGTTTTCTTCTTTTCTTGCAGCCATATCTATTGTAGCAGTAGGTGTTCTGCTTCCTTGTGATAATCTCTAATCCTTTCTTAAACGATGTAGACTGCTGTGTATCCCTATTAACACTCTTAGGTCAGTTATTTGCTTTATGAACCCCTTCCCCAAAAAACAACTTGAAACATTCTTCCCACCCACCCACATATCCTCCCACCCCCTGCCAAAAAAAGAACAGAATGACACAACAACTTAATAGTTTTCAATCTGTTGACCTTGTGCTTTCTTATCTACCTCATGTTAGTGTATTAGAACAGAAGGGAAAGAGAAGCCCTAAATTTCTTTATGTATGATATGTATTTTAGTCTTGATTATATTTCCACTTCAATCAACAACAAAAGCAATCTATTTAATTTAGCTCCTGTGAGAAAGAGGTACTTTCAAATCACTGGTTTAATTTTAAAATGTTTTTAGTTAATGTCATTATTTAAAAATCTTTAAAATGGAATTCCTCTGTAAGTTGGGTCCTCATCAAAACTTTGACACAGTGCAACCAATGCAGTGCAGAAGATATGAATTAATTCTAAAGACTGCAGAAAGTAATACTAACACTTTTAATTACCAATTATTATTTCTGGTGATAACTTATTTTAAATAGATGCTTCTGTTGATGCATTTCAGATGTGTCTCTATGAGTGGAGATTAAAAATTCAGTTATCAGGTAGCTGAGAGCTCAAATATCCAATGCTTTGACAGCCTCTGTGATGTAACTGATTTATTTAGAAAAAGGTTTAAAAATTGAAAAGCTGAAAGCCCACAGTTATCTCAAAATGCTTTGTATTCATCAGCCTAATATTTTAAAAGACCAGTAGTTGTGGTTTTAATTTATATTTTCACATTTAATTCCACAAAGGTAATTGTTAACTTGAAAATAAGCTGCAATGAAATTTCACCTGCTGCAATTGTAACCAGGAGCCTTTGCCTAATGATATAGGCTCGTATGAGTCACTACAGACGTTTGTAGTAACAACCTTTAAACTGTACACCTACTATGGCAACCAAGTTTATGGTTGGTGATTGCCTGTGGCCATGACTTTCAAAGGGACTTTTCAGCCTTTGCTATTGTCAAATCAATATCAGCATTGCAGTTAATAGGATTACTAATTGATATTTAAGGCTGAGAGATCTGAGATCTGGGGTTGTTCAGCATGGAGAAAAAAAGGCTCCAGGGAGACCTTATTGCACCTTTTCAATATTAAACAGGGCTTATAAGAAAGATGGGAACAAACATTTTAGTAGGGCCTGTAATGATAGGACAAGGGATTTTAAAATAAAGAGGGTAGATTAAGACTAAATATAAGGAAGAAATTGTTTTACAACGAGGGTGGTGAAATGTTGCAACAGATTACCCAGAAAGATGATGCCCCTCAATTTTGGTTCTTTCCTTTATGATAATTCTCGGTGGTTTATCACTTCATGTAAATCAGCAGCACGTGAATAAGGTAATAAGAGACAAACAATTTCCTTGCCAGATGCAGGGTAGTGGATTTACCTTAAAAAAAACCCAGTTAGAAAATCTGAGCACAGACAGTCTTTCAGGCCTTGTTACCTTACCTTACTCTTCTTGATATGTTTTGGCTCCAGTCTTTTCGCCTCTTTCCTTTCTTGTATATAAAAATCATAGACTTCTCAGAAAGAGTAAAAGCCCATACAAATATCTGTTGCAGATTACCCACTGGAAATGTAATTTCATCAAATGCCTGTATAAGCTTTTTTGCAAACACAAAGTTTATGTAATATGGCTTGGATTTCATATGTTATAATAGCAGGGTATGTTTAAATAAGGACAGTGCATTTTTGTTATTCTAATTCTAAAATATCTTTTGAAAAATATATATAAGGCACAATCCTATGTTTTATATCTGCACTGAAAATATATAGTAGTACAAATGTGTTGGCGTTATCTTAGTGCAACACCAATTTGAATAACAGCCTGTAAAGATCTAATCACTTAGTACTGATTTAGAGACTCTTGTTTACTCAATTTTCCTGTTTAGACTTGCTGCCAGGACTAATTTGGCATGGTTTTATCCATGGACTTTTACTTCAGAAATGTCTCTCTATCTGTACCATACTGAAATTTATGCAAAAAATTACACAGCGGGTTGCCTTAGTGTATAGAAGTTTCCATGCCACTGGATGATTGTTTATAGAAGTTTCTTTTGGTACTTGTTGGTGATGCACTTAGTGAGAGCAGTAATGTATTTCCTCAGTCAGTGTGTAAAACTATTTGATTTGAAGCAAAACTGTAGCCTGCAGGAAGAAAGGAACTAAGGGACAAAGGCATTTTGAAAAATCAAGGAAGGATTGATTTACAGGGCAATATCTTCTAAGTATTTTCTGGTGACAAAATATAAGTATTAACTGTCTCAAAGGGGTCTTTGATAAATAAATAAACTTCTCCGGGAAGAACCAGATATAGCCTTATGGTACACATTTACAAACCAGAAACTTTGTACCAAATGTTTGTTACTGTAAACTAATATTTTTAATATTAGTTAATTTCTTATCATTAATAAATACCATACAGTTGTAAATTGATTTAGATGACAGCATGATGGTATAGAAGATAGAATTCTGAAATATCAAGCTGTTGTATTCTTCAGAAAAGGAAACTTAAGTTTTGTCAAAGGACTTTTTTACCCTACAATGTTTTTTAGTAATACACATGCTAAATAAGATACTGACTGTTTCTGTGAAGCTTAAAAAGTTTAAGAACAACCTGAATGTTATTTTTGGGTGCTGTTGTAAATGTCAGTCTAATCCATAGACATTTTTTTCACTGATAAGTACCACCCAAGAGTCTCTAATGCAGTTCTGGAACAAAGCTTATCTTCATGTTTCCCCTCCTGGAGATCACAAAGGTTTCTGAGGATATGCTTTGAAAGGGCTTCTACTGAGGTGTGGTGAGATATCAGGTTTCAAGAAAAGGGAGGTCTTTATACAAGAACAAATACATGAAAAAAAACATTAATTCACCTTGATCAAGATTGATTTCATCACCATGTTTATCAATATACTACTGACAAAACAAAGTGCTGTCAGCTTTTTTGTGGGGGGACTCCACAGTCAGGTGAGGAACCTAAGGAACAAGACTTAATACCACACCATACTTGTTTCTATTAATACAATCACTGCAGTTGAATATTTACTCCGGGTGGAATGTACCTCTGCTGGTCATCTGGTCCAATTCCCCTGCTCAAAACAGGGCCAGCTAGAGCAGGTTGCTCAGTCAGGTTTTGAATATTTCTAAGGATGGAGACAACAAAAGATCTCTGGGCAACCTCTTGCAGTGATTTAACACACTCAGACTATTTTTTTTTTTTTCTTATATTTAGATGGAATTTCTTATATCTTATTTTGCACCAATTGCCTCTTTTCGTGTCACCAGGCATCACAAAGAGGGCTCTGGCTCAGTCTTCCTCCCACCTTTTATCGAGTATTTATAGACATTATTAAGACCCTTTGCTTTGAGGCTTCTGTTCTCCAGGCTGAACAGTACAGGTCTTGCAGCATCTTTTCCTGTGACACATGCTCCAATTCTTTCATAATTTTTGAGGCTCTCTGCTTCAGTAGGTTGGTGTCTCTCTCATACTGGAGAGCCCAGGACTTGTCCTAGAAGTCCGGGTGGTTCTTGTAAGGCTAGGTAGACCTGTTGGTGATGCTCTTCCTAATGAAGCTCAGGAGAATTTTGACCTTAACCTGTTGAGGTCCCTCTGAATGGCAGCATAACCATTAGGTGTATCAACCACTCGTCCCTGTATTATGTCATATGAAGTTTCTGAGGATGCACTCTATGCTAGTGTCCAGGTCAACAATGAAGGAATTAAACACTATTGGTCCCAGTATAGATTGCTAAGGTACACTCCTAGTGATTGGCTTCCAGCTGGGCTTTGTGCCACTGATCACAACACTTTGAATGCAGCTGTTTAACAGGCAGTTTTTAGTCCACTTAATTGTCATTTTATGTAGACCATCATTTTGTCTATGAGGATATCATGGGAGACAGGGTCAAAACCTTAGGATAAACAGCATCTACTGCTCTCTCCTCATCCACTGAGTTAGTCATTTCACTGTAGAAGTCTGTCAGTTTGGTCAGACATTTCTTCTTCATAAATCCATTCTGACTACTCTGATCACCTTCATCAATTTGCAGTTGCTAAAACCATTTTGAGAGTGCATGTTTTAGCAGTATCTAAGTATTTGTGATGGCAGTGTTTATTCTAAGTGAACTAAATTGAAGAAAATAGTTTAAGAAGTGTCTATAAAATACTGTTCCTCTAGGTTCTTTACTTTGGTAGATAGTTGCATGCTATTTTTTCCCCACAAAAAGAGAAACATAAAACATTCTGTATCGATAAAATTACATTGACCAGTAATATAATATGTATTAATGAACTTTACCACATTATATAATATTTCAAAATAAATTATGCAAAAATATGACTCAGGGAAGTTGACAGAATTTCCCTCCAAGCAGAATTCTAGTGTAGCATCAGCAGGGAAGAATGCCATCTGTCCATGTGTTTTTCTGAAAAGATATTCAGGTTTCTTTGGAAAACAACCAGACCCTGTCCTTGTAGAGTTTGGCAAATCTGTGATACAAAATGGAATCATTTAACAGATAGAAGGTTTTTGTGCAATTCAAGAGACTAGAATGACAGGGAAGGCAACTGCCTTAGCAGTAAAAATCAGTGTATGCCCTGTCCTCATGAAATAATAATAATGGCAATACTTAGAGCTTGATAGCTCTTTAAATGTTAATACATATAATAAAGCCTAAGCTAAGGCCATATCATCTGCTGCACGTACTTTTAAAGCTCTTTATGAGTATATTCCCTGTAAGTATCTTCCCTATGCCAGGAAAGGATACAGATTATTCTTCCTCTCTGCAGTACTTTAAGTCCTATAATTCCTGAAATGTGTTCTCTTCCAAAAGACATTGAAAATTATGCTCATATGTGGTACCTGCAATTATTGAAACTTGAAGTTTTATCAAGAATTAATTTGAACTGTAGAACTGAACTTTCTCTGAATACAGCAATCTTGTTAAATGCAAAATTCTCATTTGAGAATTTTACTGTCAAGCTATTTATGGTAGAGATACTCAACACCCATGGATTTTCTTGCTAGTTTGCCTTGCTAACTTACAAATCCTTGAAGATGTGCAGGAATGTCACCTGTTGCAACTCATGTGACTAAAGCTGTTCTTCACAAAGAAATCTTCTGGATTTCAGCTCTGCCTATATTTTGTTTTTCTACACTTGAAATTAGTTCTTTTACAAATCTTGGCCTGCAATGATGTTTTGATACATATAATTCATTTTGGTTAGTTGGGAAAGAACATGGTTTGTCTAAGGGATGTGGGAAGGAGACCATTGCAGAAGTTATTGGCTTCAGGCTCTGTGATCTAGATTGTAATGAAAGCTAGATTAATTAATTGCTCTGACTTGAAAATACATGTATATAGCAATTTAACTTTTTTGTCTTTTGTCAAAGAAGTGAGAAAATAATTTCATAAAATACATTGGACTCAGACTGTTGAGAGAAATTACTTTCCTGGCATAGCTGCTTTTGACTTACAGATGCACCATTGTTCTTGGATATCCTTGGTTTGATGTGCTGCTGTTGTGACAAACAGGAAGAGATTACACTATGTAATATTTAATTTTGCATTCCAGATTATATAGAACTTCATAGGTTTACAACAATGCCATTTATTGTGCTCAGAAGATGAGAGTCAACCAATTTTAAATTAATGCAATGTGATCCTCAAGGAAAAAAGTAAGGGAAGCTGCAATCTGTTCTTGTGGTTTCGGCACCCTGTAGAGCAAATTCAATTCAGTAAGGATATCATAAATGCCAGAAATATTTTGTGAAAGCTACATTTAGCTAGCTATACTTATGAGATTTGAGCACCAAGCAAAACTCCAAGAATCCCTCTGAAAAGGGAACACAGGTGAAAAATGAACAAGATTTTTCAGGTACTGAAATTTTAAGAAAATTTTTCAAATTTGGGTTTTTTTAGTCTCTCTGGAACAGTCTCACACCTTATTTAAAAAAAAGAAGTTGACTACACATTAGGAATTCATAACATTTAGTTTATATATTTATAACTCTGAGAGAACCCAAAGAAGCATTCAAATTATGGTACTTGCAAGATACAGGAGCATTAAACCCCCTTGAAATGGTTTTGACATATTAGGCAGTTATGACTTTTAAGCTCAGTGATTCGAAAATTTAGTGACACAGCAGGCAGTGTGGATTCAATATACCCATTAGTGCACAGAAAGTCAGTTTATTTATCTTAGAGGGTTTATGGTCTTTTTTTAAGGGAAGAGAACTGAGGCAGGAGAATCAGGAAATAACCTTTAAAAGAAATTTCTGAACAGATCAGCCATAGAGAAAACTGCTTCCACTCTTTAGCTGAGCAAGAGATTGATGTTTTAATTAATCTGTTGTTTCTGATAATACTTCATTATGTAGAAATATCAATTTTGACTCACAAATTAGACAGTCCTGTGTTACAGATGTGGAACATATCTATTGCTTCATTTCAGTAGGTATAAAATGAAATGAGTTCTTGAAAGAGAAAACAGATAAAAATCATAGTTCATAGAATCACAGAATATTAAGGGTTGGAGGACACCATAAAAATCATCTAGTTCCAACCCTGCTGCCATGAGTTAAAGCATTCAGTATTATTTTTGTTTTCTGTGTTTGACAGATCAACTCATCTTACTCTTCTAGAAGACTCACACTGAAATTCAGGTCTTCACACATCCAAAGTTTGTGACTTTAAAGAACAAACAGCTGGCCTTGTGAAAAAGGCAGGCTTTGTTTCGAGAGAGAATACTTGAAAGTGATGTACTGGCTAAAGTGTTTTTCTACTATAATGTAGCAATTAGAACAAATATGAATTGTCATTTTGCCATGCAATTTTGTCTTAATCTTTTGAAATCCATGTACAAGTAGGCATACAGAGCAGGTAGAGCAGTGTCCGCTCAGGGACACTGGTCTGAAATACAATTCTTTGTTATATCACTCTTAGGGAAATGATTTTAATAATCCAGAGACATTTCTGCAAGCCCTGACACTTTTGCAAAATGCCAGCAATTGTAAACAATCTTCAGTATGCCAGGAGTGAGGTAGAGTTCCTTGTATTTGACCATGATGTTTTAAATGCTGCTAGACAAATGGAGGAAGAGCTTGCCTCAGAGAGGTCCAAAGGGAGTCCTTTGCACTATGAAGCCTATAGGAATTGTAAGAGCCTAAACATTGACAGAATAGATGGACACTTTTATGTGCCCTTTTTGGAATGACTCTTAAAGACAACATAGATGTGGCCAAAAAGGCTATGGAAGAAGTTGCCAGGAATTCTGGGATTGGTCTTGATTTCACTTAAATCCATGTGTGTGAGTCTACAGCCTTATTCACCCTGCCATTTTTCTAAAATTCAAGACGACTCTGTTTTAAACACAAATACTTATTCTCTCCCTATTGTTGCCTGAAAGTTGTAAATGGGGTGAAATATGGTCATGGGCTAGATTGCTAAAGTGTTGGTCATTCACTGAGTTAATATTTGGTTTCAGTTTTAACTCTTTTGTTATTTAAAATGTTTATGAATCTAGGTTTCTTACCCCCAAATCACTGTTTCACAGATTGGTTCCGAATGATAAACCAGTATTCCTGCTGATTTTTACTTATTAATATTTAAAACAAACCTGTTTTGCTTTTTTTATCTCAGTAATAAACTAAAAATTATATTGCCACTTTTCTGAACTAGAGAATGAAGAAGTTTAAGGTAATTTTGTGTGTTCAGGCAGTAAATGATACAGAACACCTATTTATATTGTAAATTCCAGCCTTTTCCAAAAAACAGTTAGTAGTGTGGGAGAGTCACAGAGATCCAGCACACAGTTAACTAGACAAGTTTCACAAGTTTCTCTCCAGCAGTGTGAGAGCACTAGGCTTTGGTTCTTTGATGCTATTGCAACAAGGTAGAAAAGATTGCTTAAAAAAATACTGCTGGTTTTTCTGTTTTGCTTTACTTTGTTTCAGAAAGTTTGAAAGATTCAGATTTTACCATCTATCTTGTACTTGCAGTTTTATATAAAAAAATATTTCCTCATTGTAGGTGGCAGCAAAGTATAGACAGTACAGATATATCATTGCCATATACAGATACTGAAATGCCATTTTATAGTGAGCAGAGACCATCAGAAATAAATGGCACAGTGAACCCTGTGTACACACAAGGCCACGGTATCTGAAGCAGCATAAAGAAACTTATGTCAATTCTAGCACCTCTCTTTCTACAACTGTTATTAGCTATTTACACCTCCTAGAATTCCTATGTAACACTTGAGCACAAAAGAACCTTTGGTTTGGTAAAGCATCTACATCAGAAATTCAACTAGTGACTGACTTATGTGTGTGCCTTTATTCCCTAACAACAGCAAAGCAAAGCCAGCATTTCTTCTTCCTCTTCTAGAGATAATAAAATACATTGTGATCTAATCTATGCCAAAGAACTGAATGAAAGGCTTTCAAAAACACTCTTTGCTATTAGCAGTCTACCACTTGTGACTGGACTTGTCATTCAAACAATCTAAATTAAACTTCAGTAATCCATTGTAATTAACACTAAGAAACTGATTTTCTGGAGGGGGAACTCAAAATTAATCACACTGTGCAGAACTTGATTTTGCTTTTAAATTCTGTGAAATTTCCATTGTGTTTATAATTCTACTACAACACTTGAAGAAAGTTTATCCCTAATTCAATCAGTCCTCTCACTTAGGGCTTTAAAAGAGCCTCTAGATATCATTAATCCCTGGTAACATGGTAGAATTGAATGACACCAAATGAATCTATATTAATAGAAAAGAACTGGTAGATGTATTACACAGTACACTAGGGAAAAGAAGACATGACACAATAAAACATATATTTCAACCTTAAAAGGTGGCTGTAATATTTATTGCATCTTCTTAGACAGCTAAAGCAAAGGCTGAAACTGTTGATGCAAGACTGTTGTACCGAAGAAGGTAAATTGCCCACAGGGATGAATATCAATAGTCTTCTCATGTAGAAATCTGTTTTAAAATCGTCTCAGATTAAGCCTGTTGCATTAGTATCTGCTAAAATCTGTGTTAGGTCTTGACAATACTGGGAGTGGCTTCTTTTGAGTGTAGCACCTCAGATAGTGAAAAATCATGAAAATTATGTCTGAAAGGTGTAAATCATGGGGAAACAAAAAAGTCCAATCTTCTGTGTAAAAAAATAAAAAGAAAAAAACCTGGAAAATATATTTGTGTTGTGGATAGCATTTGAGATTCCATACTCCGTTCTCTTGCTGTGAACGTCATCAGGTGAATGAATTCATTTTTCTTTCTTTAAGTTTAATTAGAATAACATTTCTAAAGTGTAAATACTGAACTGGGAGTATTGAACATTGTTTTAAAAACTGAATGAACTAGAGAAAATAATCTTATACAGTAAATCTTTTTTGGCTAAGTAAAAGGGGGCTTCCAAGACTATGAAGTACTTCCCTAAAGAAGTTCTTTGGCAAGACTTTTGTCAACCTTGTCGGAACAGGTAGCTTAGTCTCATGAAAGAATGATTAAGGGTGTAAAAATTATTATTTGACATATGTAGTCTTTTTAGAACCCCTGTGGAAAAGATGCCAAGTTTTATAAATCATATGCTTCCACTGGAGTCAAATTGGGAAGAAATTCCATGGGAACCTGGAACAAATTTGAGAACCTGTCCTTGAAACATGCAGTACAACCTTGCAGCTCAGCTTGTCAGGAGAAAAAGATGATGGAGAATTGCGCTGTGATACTTGGAGTGCTTCCCAGGTCTTGGGTTTTGGTCTTCTCTGTTCTTGACTTCACCCTGGCATGAAAGTCAGATGAACTGCATCTGTCCCTCCTTACCCTTCAGCGATAGGAAATCCAGTTGCCTGAGCACAGGAAGAAGTGGTTACTTTAAATGATTCCTTGGAAAAGGAGCCAGGGCTATAAGGCCTGCCAGGCAGAGCACCTGCCTTAGTGTGTACACACGACATAAAAAGGAGACGTACTCGCAAAGGAAAGCAAGTGTAAAAGCTGTAACTCTGTCCCTGACTGCTTGTTGAGGAATTAGCTAGGGCATTTAAAAGGAGCATCATATCAAAGCAACATGGGAGACAATTACACGGAAGAGTGTTCTATTAATTTGCTTTTTATTAAGTTACTTTTTATTTTTACTGCTGGGAATTTTATATTTGAAATTTGTTTCCATTTTGTTGGCAAAATGCTGTTTTGAAAATGCAGCCTTCCTGATTTTGAAAAGGATACTCCAAATTTTTTATCAATTTGGCATATAAAAGATACATCCAGATAAAGGTAATGAAACTGAATGTCTCCTTCCTGATTTTGTATTAAAATGAAGCTAGTATAGAACTTTGTCCCTGTGACTCAGTGGGAATATAATAGATTTTGACAATCTTCATTTCCCTTTTATATAAATTTGGGTTAGTGTTCTTCTATTGCTAGAATTCCTTCTGTATAACTTATGAGACATAAAAAAATGGATCATAATATAAGTTATGGCTATGTTTTTCCTTGCCTTTTGCATTCTCTTATAAAAATTTTGCCTGAGCTTTTCACACTATAAACTACACAGACGCTGACTCAGGGTAGATTTTTTCCCAACTAGAATTCTTCCTTTTCCCTCAGGATCTTTGACACTTCAGAAGTGCTGACCTAGAAAGAGCACACTGTTAAAATACTGTTTTATGCTAGAGTCTCAAAAAAGAAACTTGATAGATGACTAGCATTCACAGCCTTTAGCTGACATGGGTCTATTTGCTGATGGTTGTGCAAAAAAAATTATGAAATTCAAGCTCAGGAAATTGGGAAATGCAACTGTGTTTCATCATGGCTTTTTTAATTTTTATGGTTGAAAAAAAATCCTCTAGCTAATATTAGTATAATGAAGCAAAACTAATTCTGGTATGATTTCCCTTATTTGATGTATAGTTCTACTTTTGGGGGGATTTATTATTATAGGAAGATGAAAGCATTGAATTTCATAATTGTTACCACTATTAATCACAGAATGACAGAATATGCTGAGTTGGAAGGGACCCACAAGGAACATCAAGTCCAGCTCCTGGCCCTGCACAGGACCGTTCCCAAGATCACACCACATGTCCAAAAGTATTTTCTAAACACTTCTTGAACTCTGTCAGGTTTGGTGCTGTGACTACTTCCCTAGGGAGCCTGTTCCAGTGCCCAAACACCCTCTGGGTGAAAAACCTTTTTCTGATATCCAACCTAAACCTTCCCTGACACAGCTTCAGGCCATTCCCCCAGGTTCTGTCACTGGACACCACAGAGAAGAGATCAGTGCTTGCCCCTTCTCTTTCCTCAAGAGGAAGTTGAAGGAATATCTCCCCTCAGTCTCCTCTTCTCCAGGCTGAACAGAACAAATAACCTCAGCTGCTCCTCATATGGCTTCCCATCAAGGCCCTTCACCATTCTTGTGGCCCTCCTTTGGACTCTCTCCAACAGCTTAATGTCTTTCTTATATCGCGGCCCCCAAAACTACAAAAAGCACTTGAGGTGAAGCCACCCCAGTGCAGAACAGAGTGGGACAATCCCCTCCCTTTCCCAGCTGGCAATGCTGTGCCTGATGCACCCCAGGTCACTGTTGCCCTCCTGGCTGCCAGGGCACTGCTGACTCATGTTCAACTTGCCATCAACCAGGACCCCCAGGTCTCTTTTCACAGCTCTGCTCTCCAGCAGCTCATTCGCCAGTCTGTCCATCCATCCAGGATTACACAACCCAGGTGCAGGATCCTGTCTTTGTTGAACTTCATATGGTCAGTGACTGCCCAGTCCTCTAATTTGTTGAGGTCTCTGCAGGGCCTCTCTGCCCTCAAGGGAGTCAACAGCTTCTCCCAGTTTTACATCATCTGCAAACTTGCTTAGAATCCATTCAAGTCCTGTGTCCAAGTAATTTATGAAGACGTTGAAGAGCACAGGGCCATAGAAGGGTGAACTGCCATGCAAACTGCTGTGCCATGCCCTTACCAATGTGCCAAATCCCTGTTTGCCTGCTCCTGTTTGCTCTGCTCTGGGTTGCTTGCCTGCCCTGGAGATATTTAAATCTTCCTTGGTTGTTCACAGCACTGGCCCTCCTCGCCTGGTTGGATACCAAGGATCATGATGAGGCTCCTGAACCTTGGGGAGTCCCTGTACAGCTCGATCTCACCCCTGATCTTTCCTTCAGTTGCAGCAGTTTATTTCAGTCAGCTTTGCCGACTGAAATAAAAATTCACAAAGTGTTTGATCAAATTTGATTTTTGATGAAATGAAGTTATTGAACAAGAGAAATGAAGAGAAAGTAGTTTTTTCAAGTTGATATTGGAGTAGATTTATTGCCAGATTATTAGAGGAACCAAAAAAATGTTCAAGATACATGCATGATTATACATTCATTATTGCATTCAAAGGTCTCCTGGTGCAAGTTGATTCATCCATTATATCATCTATATATACAAGAATATCTTCCATTACTTGCTGAAAAGCTACCACCATGGGTTAAAAGTTAATAAATTCAAAATATAAATATAACATATTCAGATGACAAAAATTTAATAATTCAGATTTTCTTATCTAAAGGTTATAGGTTAGCACAAATACATCTAAAATTAGCGCTTTTTTTGTTAGATTGACATTTCATTAGATAATATTTTTTTGTATTCTTGAAAAAATGTACTTAACCTTCCTTCCCCACCCCCATGGCATTGAAAAATGGAAGAGCAAGAATTATTAATGGAAAAAAAATTAAATACTGTATTGAAATACTGCATAAGTTAGTGTCCTGATTTGACACAAATTCAGACAAATGTCCAAAATGAACATCCTCTGGTAGAAAGCAGGTTACAGAGAACCCTCCCCCAGCAGGTTTGGAAAGAATTTTCCTTGGAGGAAAGTAAAAGGGAAAAAAACTATTTATTTAATAAGTAAAATGCATGCAAGCACAGGAAAAGAATAATGCTAAATAATAAAACCTCTTGATGTGGAGAGAACCTGGTAAATTTCAGAGTCCTTCCTGTGGGTGTGGTCTCCCTCTTTGAAGCTGGCCGAAGCTGGCCCTTCAGCATAACTGCTGTGGGATCTCCCTGTGTGTTCTGGTATTGTTGAACAGTCCTGAAGAGAAGAAGAAGAAGAAACCAAAGTTCCAGGAAAACTCCTTGCTTTATCTAATGAAAAAAAAGCTAGCTAGAAAGCAAAAAGAGCATAACTCTCCTTCCTGCTGCAGAAGCAGAGCAGCCGGGCAGGAGAAGCCAGTGAGTTTATCTGTGTTGTGAATGCAGGGCCAAAGGAATTCCACCAGCTCTCCCCCCTCTCTCTAAGCTAGCTTTAAAGCTACAGAAAAGGCACAGGATTCATGTCTGGGCATAGAGAAGGCAATAGGGGATACACATCAAAAAGTGACCCCAAGACAGTTAGCTAAGATTCTCTTTAAAAGATTTTAAGTTTGCCAGTGATGGCAAACCAGTTCTTCCAAAGAGATGTTTCATAATTTTTTTACAGGGAAGGATATTTAACAGTAGAGTGAGAATTAGTTACAAAACTTGACTTGAAATGACTTTCCACTTTTTTTGGCTGGCAATCTATTGTAATCGGTGCCAATCATCTGTGTAATCCCCATGGCAAAATGGAGAAAGTAAAAACAAAAGAAATGTCCTCTTCAGAGGAGGAATCATCACACAGTCAGTTGCCAGTTAAGGGCATTTACAAACATATTAAAATCCCAGAGGACTCAGTTTGACTGATGGGACAGTTTGTCTTATAAAGAATGTGCTGCAGTTTAGACAGCACAAAAATCATTGCAGTTCATTAATTAAAATTTATTTTTGAGCAAAATTGGGGTTTTTTAAGTCTCTAAGGACTTGACTATAAATGTCAATCCTATATAAAAGCAAGGAATTATCAGTGGGTTAAATTAATGTTGTATGTTTTTATCTGAAGGGAAACTAAAACCCTTCAAATAAATTCTTGTTGGTCTCTTCAACTTTAAATACCTACTGTCTGAAGCGGTTTTAATCCTCAATGAATGAGACAATGAATGCATGGTCACATTCTGCAAAAGTTCTGATGTAGTTTTTCTCACTTGGCCATAAATCATTTGGACAGAGATTATGTGAATATTGGAAGACTACAGCACAGTTACACATTAGGTTCTTTGGCAGAGAAATAGGCCTCTATTCTCAAATGTAGTTTAAGAAGTCTCTGTTTTTGCTACTCTGAGTTGGCCAACCCTATCCTCTACTGCAGAACTTCCCTCTTACCTCTATCAGTTCAGTGGTTTTAGTTGAGCTGTGTTTTTAAATTGTCTTAATAAACAATCTAAATTCTACTTTTTGCTATTGTCTATTACCATTGTTTGGTAAGCCAGCTCATTTGAGTGATGGGATGAATGCTTTTTCTTAGCCGAGAAGGAAAAGATAACACAAAACTGTATACTGAGAGAGGGTAAACCACTATTTCTTTCAATATTCTTATTTGGTCAGGAAGAATCTGAAAATTCAGTCTTATGTCATTAAAAGCAGGGAAATGTTCAGTATATGTCTTTAATTATCTTTAATTATATTCTGAGGACTTCTCCAATCTTTATTATTATCTCTATAGCACCTTCCTTTAAGTATACATTGTCCTTAAAATTCTGTAGAATGACTGGTCATTTGCTTCAGTAATCTTTATTGAAAGGAGTCACTAAGGCACCTCCCTACACCAAATATTCTATTAAAATTTGTTACTCACAGGCAAGATTTTGTCTGAGGAAACTTGGTATAATTAGGTCTGAAAATATAGGTCAGCTGATAGACATGTTTGTTTGTTTTAGTGCTAAAAGGAGCTTAACAAAATTAAACCTGAGAAGATGATCAACTAGTAAATTTTTTTCATTGCCACTTAGAATAAAATAGGAAGATATATTGATTTAATTATAATACTAAGTGTAGGAATTTTATAAGTTTTAATATTTATTAAAATGTTAATTAGTAACTGAACAATGTCTTTGCTTAGTTCAGTATAAACTACATTGTTATGACAAATTTTCTTAATTTTATTTGAATTGCAGGACTGAGTTTAAGGGTAAATATTTAAAGTCACAGTGGTTTTAAATGCTCATAAAGCTCCAGAATCCCAGAAGGGCTGACAAAATTCAAGGAAGAAAGAAATTGTTAGACAGATTTCTTAAGGTCCTCAAGAATTTCCCTAAAAACTTCACTGTTAATTTTTAAAAAATTTATTATAAAAATGTTACATATACAACTTTTAGAGTATATTTGGGCAACTTGGACATAATTTTCATATTTTGAAAGACTTTGACAGTTTTAAACCAAAGGCTTTATGCTTTACAGGAACCATTCTGTGAGGAGTACTAACCAAGTTAAAATTTTGTTCATTATCTTTGTTCAAAAGCCAGAGCTTAAAACACAGGCCAGAACTTTTTTCACTGCCTCTTATGATAAATGTGGGGGAAAACAAATTTGAATCTAAAGTTGCACTGAAAATAACTAAGGTGCACTGGAAATACTTTACAAAAGTTTTAATAAGATTATAGAATAATATTAATAAGATTACAATGGAAAGTTAAGTAGAACGGTTTGTATTGACGATTACTGTAAAAGTCTGATACAGAATCACCTGGAACTGTTTGATCTCTTTACATCAGGAGAGCTTGACTAGCTGGCTGAAGCTCAACATAAAATATTAAAACTACTGTCATGCCAGTAATGAAGAAAAAAAAGCAGAAAGCATTCTTAATTTTTTGGTGTGCCATGTGCACTGCTTTGCTTATGCAGAACCATGAGAAATACTCAAACACTAATGCAAGCCAGAATGAGTTCTTTTTGGGAGTTTAACGCTGTTGCTAAGGAAATACAACCATTTTTAATTTCTGATATTGCTCTGTGATCTTGAATTTAAAAGGAATTCAGTCTTTAGGACTCTACTGATTAATTCTGCAGGTTGCAGAAGTGATCCAGGTCCATGGCATTTCTCACATTGTTTCAATCTAAATGTTATCTGTGAAAAACTGCAGTAATGGAACCCTATTTGATGTAGTCTTTGTCACTGGAGAGAAGTTTTCTTCAGTATTTTTAATCTGCAGTGAAAAGTGTTTGGTGTGGAAAAATTACCCAGTTACTGAAACAGAAATAAATTCTGAATAGCTACAGAGTTTAAATGAAAGTCAGATTGTTAATTATATCCTTTGGAAAAGATCTGTGTTATTAAAAGGTGGCAATTATCTCAACAGCAAAGTTGACAATAGTGCAGTTCCCACTGGGAAATAATATGCTTCCCTGAAGGGGCATGTGCCATGTCCTTCCCTGAACCATAATCCTTTCTGCAGAATTTTATTTCCTCAATTTTGACCTTCAGAACAGGTCTGGTGACTTGTTTTAGTCTGTGATTGGCAAGTCTCAAAGAGAATTTCCTAACAGAAAGACAATTTATTGAACCACCAAGATATGTCCTACAATAAAGGTGGGGATGAATATCTCCTTTCCAAAGATAACAATTTTTAGAGGAGACATGGAACAACTTCTGAGTCTAAATATTTGCCAAGTTTGTGTCATACTAATGTCAAACCTACTTATTAAATATTTTGCAAGGTTAAAGAATATCGAACAGCAAAACCTGAGATAATACTTTTCAAGGTCACTTTCTAGATGTTGATATGTCAGGATTAAGGGTGACATTAAGGGTGATATGTAGGAGATATTTGGGGTTTTTAATCTTAAAATACTCTCTTCTACTTGTGTTCAAGATAATGTAGCATTTTCTATTGATTCTTCATACCCTATGGTGATAAAAAATGCATACTTTGTTGAAAAATAATAAATCAGATTAAGATCTTTTCATGGGTCTGCCTGGAGGATTGGAAAGCAAAGACTGTTCTGACTTACTTA
Organism: Corvus cornix cornix; assembly: GCF_000738735.6. Taxonomy (NCBI): domain Eukaryota; kingdom Metazoa; phylum Chordata; class Aves; order Passeriformes; family Corvidae; genus Corvus; species Corvus cornix. The sequence goes on from NC_046334.1 coordinate 44,426,716, forward strand.
TTAGCTGTTTTCTTACTTATTCAAAAACTGAGGATGCTGTACCAACCAAATAGGTATGAAATATCTTCATTCCTTTTTATATCAGCAATGTTTGTTAATGGAGAATTTAATGGTTGTCTTTCAATATGAGAAAACCACACTCTCCTCCCTCAGGTGGGAAGGGAACTTGCCACCAGATGTCATTTGTCCTGGGAAATTCAAAGCAGCCCTAATCACAGAATCGGGAATGGTGTGTAGTAAAGAGAGGAGGAAAAAGAGGTTTTATAGTGCATTATCACCTAGGGAAGCTTAATGATCAATAAGAGAAAATGATAAGAAATAATGAGATGGATCCTTTCTTATGAGAAGATAGGATATATCTGGGATACAAGTACTGGTGGCCCTGAAAAGAAGACTGTGACTGTCTGCAGGGAATATGGAAAGGAGGTGTAAGTCATCGTTCCATAATTAAAACAGTTAAAAATTAACTTCTGTTCTTTTAAAGCCAGACCATGTGGAAAGTTATCTGATTCTTCTTACCGGACACTCAAAATTGAATTTTCTCAATAACACCACAGAAGCTGCTTTCATGAAAAAAATGCTGCGCAGACAAGTTTGGACTGAATTTCTTGCTTAGGCGCTGGTAAAATAGATGCAGACACCTTTGCAATAATGCTGAAGTTCTCAGTCCTGGCACCTTAAAGAGCATCTAGTTGCAACCCCCCTGCCATGGGCAGGGGCACCTTCCACTAGACCAAGTTACTTAAAGCCTCATTCAACCTGGCCTTGAACACTTAGAGGGATGGGACATCTACAACTTCTCTGGGCAGCCTGTAGCACTGCTGCACCACTCACAGTAAAGAATTTCTTCCTAATATCTAATCTAAAGTTACACTCTCTCGGTTTGAATCCATTCCCCCTTATCCTGTCACTACATGCCCTTGTAGGAAGTCCCTCTCCATCTTTCCTGTAGGCTGTCTTCAGGTACTGGAAGGCTGCAACCTTCCGAGGTCACCCCAAAGCCTTCTCTTCTCCAGGCTGAAAAACCCCAATTCTTTTGGTCTTTCTTCTCACCGTGGGAGAGGTGCTTCATGCCTCTAATCATCTTGGTGGCCTCCTCTCAAGTCATTCCAAGAGGTCAATGTCCTTCCTGTGCTGGGAATCCAGAGCTGGATGCAGGGTTCCAGGTGGGGTCTCACCAGAGCAGAGCAGAGGGGCAGCATCTCCTCCCTCACCCTGCTGCCCACAGTGCTCTGGATGCAGCCCAGGACACGTTTGGCTTTCTGGGCTGTGAGTGCACATGGCTGGGTCATGTCCAGCCTCTCACCCACCAGCTCCCCAAGTCCCTCTTGGCAGGACTTCTTTTGGTCTGTACCTGGCCTGTGTTGATACCTGGGGGTTATGCTGACCCAGATGCAGCACCTTGCACTTGGGCTTGTTAAATTGCATGAGCTTTCCTTGGGCCCCCTTCTCAGGCATGTTCAGGTCCTTCTGGATGGCTTCCCATCCTCCACATGTGTCAGCTACACTACTCATCTTGGGGTCATCTGCAAATTTGCTGAGGCTACACTCAATCCCTTTGACATTGATGAAGACATTAAACAATGCTGGTCCCAAGATAGACCCTAAAATGACACAACTTATGACTGATGTCCATCAGGAGCTGTTGACCACCACCCTTTGGATGTGATTGTCCAACTAATTCCTTATCCACTGAACAGTCTGCCCATCAAATCCATCTTTCTCCAATTTAGAAAGAAAGATGTTATGAAGGGACCGTGTCAAAGGCTTTACAGAATTCCAGATAAACGACATCTGTGGCCCTTCCCTTGTCACTCTTGACCCTTGTAATCACTCCATCAGAGAAGGCCACTAGTTTGGTCAAGGAAGACTTGCCCTTTGTGAAGCTGTGCTGGTTGTGTCTCATCACCTCCCTGTTGTCCATGAGCCTTAGCACAGCTTCTAGGAGAATCTGTTCCATGATCTTCCCAGGCACAGATGTGTGGCTGACAGGTCAGTAGTTCCCAGGGTCCTCATTTCTACCCTTTTCAAAAATGAGTACATTTACTTTTTTACAGCTACCTGTAACTTCACCTGACTGCCTTGACTTTTTAAACATCAGTGGGAGTGGTTTGGCAACTACACAAGCCAGTTCCCTCAGGACTTGTCAGCCTTCTTCTCATCCATTGTTACCAATTGCTACATTCTTTATTAGGGGCGGTTACACTTTCTTTGACCTTCCTTTTCTGGTTAGAAACAGAAAATCAGTGAATTATCTGTAATTCCTGTAATTTCCATTCTTACTCTCATTCCTTTTGATGCCTTTATCAAAGCCTTGTTGTACCTCATGCTAAAAATCCATGTAACTGATAGTTCTTGTCTCAACAAAGTGCAATAATGCAGCCTGAAAGCACCTAATGATTGTAATAGGCAGTGGGTGTGTGCAGGGGAAGACCCTGCAAATCTGTAAGTAACAATAGTTACTTACTGTAAGTAACAATAACAACATCCCCTCTGTTCGCTGTTTCAAAGTTCATTTGAGATGTGTTTGCTTCTGATTATTTAACACAGGAACAGTAGAGAGGACTAGCAATGCAGAAAGTTTTGCCGAGGTAATTAGGATCCAGCCATGAGTGATTCTGCTTGAAGGAAGGCTTATTGGAAAATATAACCATTGTAGAAACTAGGATAGCTACATGAAGAAATAAAAATTACAAGTAAATCTGATTTTTGCTTTTAAAGCTGCTGCTAATACTAGTGCTATCACTTAGTCATATAGGTTGCCACTTCTATAAAATAATAGGTTTAATATGCACCTAAAATAAACCTTCTAACTAAAAGTTTAAAATTAATGACTCGTATTGCCTTACTTTTGTGTCTTACATTTTTAACATATTCATTTTAATGTGCATTAAACAGACATTTTATTACCTTTTGTTAACAGTGAGTCTTTTTTTCTGCCTTGAGCTACAAGGTTCATTCCAGATTTCTGCTACAATTTACTCATTTCTAAAATTCTACTTCCATTCCCTAAACTTTATTTAGAATTTGTTTATTCTTCTTCAGCTTTAGAATTCGAAAAGATCTGTCAAAGAAATCATAGTGAAATAAAAACTGCTGATGGAAATATTATTTCTATGTAATCCTTTGCTTATGTCTGCAAGGCACCACAAAAGTGGAACCAGAACCTATTGATGTGCTGAAGATTTCACAGTTTTCAGAACTTTTATTTCAGATTTTCCATAGACATTGATAAATATAATGAACAAAATCTTGTTTTGAATGTTTCTTACAATTATATCTGTTTTTCCATTTATTGCCAAGTAAAACTGATGTATTTTTCCTGACATGCATCAAGTGAACAGGTGTTGACACACTTTCCTCTGTCGTAAACATCTCAGAAGCAAGAAATCTTTTAAAATATTTACAAATATCCAGGTTATCAGACCACTCGCCACAACATGTTATTGGGTTTTATTTTTTGTGGTTTGTTTTTTCTTCTCTCAGCTACTTAATCTAAAATAAATGTAATTCAAATTTTGTAGAGAAATTCTCCCTCAATAGGGACTGGTGGGCAATAGTTTTTAAAAGTATGAATATACTTTGATTTATATAAATTTTCCTGTAATATCTTCAATCTCTTCCTGGTGTTAATTGTTGCTATATTTCATCTTCTAGCACTTTAAGTTAAAACAGCATGGGAAAGACAGTCCTGTTTCACTGTGGTGATATAGCATGGTCAACACTTGCATACAAACAAGAACTGAAAGACTGCTTTCCAAAATTAAAAATAGCATAATGGATTGTTGATTACCATTCAACATAACTTAAATGACAAAAATCCTTTTGATAACTTATACACCCACACCACAAGAACTTTGAAAGGTTTCAAAGGAGTGAAGTACGGTGATTCCACACTTAATGTTTTTGCTTCAGATTTTAAGACTTGCATTGGTTTTCTTCATTTGTCTCCATTAAGGTTTTGGGAGGCTTTGCAGTTCAGTAATATACAGTTTTATTTGTTGTGTCACAAGCTTAATGACTAAGGAGTGAGCTTTGGGCATTTAACAAGCTTCCTCCAAGTATATTTGTAGTGTTGCTTTATTTTTAGTTTGGATGTTTATATCTAAATCCCATTTTAAATTTTATTTGAAGTTTAAATCAATTCCACAAAAGTCACGTCTTTTGTCTGCTATTTAAATACCTGCTTCTGCTTTATCATTAAGTTTTTCTATGCATGATCGAATTCCCTCATAATAAAAATTTCATGGTGCATTATACAAGGAAGTAAAACAAGTAGGTTATTTCTGTCTGGAGGTTATAGCCATGATCATTATTCATGTAGCTCTCTGGAACTCTGTGTATAATTCTTGTTGGGTACACCTATATTACTTTGGTAGGTGTAGATGTGTTAGGGTTCAGATTTGGTGTGTCAGGAATCTGGTTGATATCTGTGATTGCCTTTAGTGAATAACAAGGCTGACATGGACACAGACCAGAGGCTGGGAATCAAGATAACATCCTTTGATGAAAAAGAATTATCTAGAAAGTATGTTTCTTGAAAATTTATCAATAACCTCAAACATCAACTAGGGTGTTCTGTTTGTTTGTTTCAAACTATTTGCTTGTGCTTTGTTTGCCTTTCTTCCACACCTTTCATTTCTTTGGTGAGTCAATTACATGAGGTATATTGCCCTTTTCTCAATGGTGATGTGGCTCTATATCATTATTCAGGGTATTTTTACCAAATCAGTTTTGACATGAAGTCAAAGCTGCTACACATTTTGCCTGTGTGTTACATGAAAGATCTGTTTCGTTGCTTTTTCTGCTTGCATTTTATGACAATTATATGCAAATCAGTCTGGCAACAGATGAATGAAATGCATTGACCTATTTATTTACCTGAATACTTTTCCAAACCTTATCAGTGTGTAAGTGTCATGTGGAGAAATACAGACTTTTAATAACATTTGGTCAAACTTTTCAGATATTTGGAATGCTTCCTTAAAGCGGAAGTCCAAATGTGTTTACTGAAATTTTTCAATCAGATTTGTGATGTTAAGTATAGGTACTAGCAATTAAATTGGGACTTTCAGGTTTGAAAGGGCAATTAGACAGGAAGAACACTAAAACATTATGTGAAACTTTGTTTTGGGAAAGTGGGGATATAGAAAATAGGTAAAAGCATCCAATTAAATTGGACCAAAACTCATATTAACTCTTCAGCTCAGAATTGCACAGGAATAACTTGGGCAATAAATTATATTAGTTTCTCCCTATTTGAAACGCCTGTGTTAGGGTCCCTACTGTCCTGACACCTTGAGAAGATTCTTGGGAATTTTTGAGAATATTCTTGGAAATACTGAATGTTGGTAAATATTGATATAAAGGAATATTGGAAATATTGGAAAAAATATTGTGGGAATATTTTGTGGAAGAATAGTTTAATTTGTGTTTTAAGAGTTCCAAACCTATACAAACTTCCAACAGTTTCAATGGAATCTTCAATTTTTTAAGTACTCAAGAACTCAGCAACTGCTTTCATTTGTAGGACTTTTTCTTTCAAACCTTTCCTAATGCAAATTTCTTCATGTTTTTTTAGGGCTAGTAATAACCTTAATGATAGAAAGTCTGTCTCTGAGACTCCAAGCCCTACAGACATGTAGTTTTTTAGTCTCTGGGGCTTTATCTTCCATCTCTACTATTACCTCCCCATTTGCAGGGAATGTTGCTAAAACATGCTGATGTTCTGGTTCTGGACAATGGATAACCTCTAAGGAATGCTTTTTCCATCCCCTCACTTTGCTCTGCTTTCTACCCTTCTTGACTGATACTCTCTTTAATATCCTTCTTCTAAACTTTTTGCACTTAATTCCTCCAAGATATTCTTCACATTTGTTATCCCTCATGTGCCTTAACTGCAGTTGCCCCTGTAGTTATTGCACATCTACTCATCTGTTCTTTGACTCCTGTGGTCTGATGCACTGACCAGAGTACTAAGACTTTCTATTTCTTTCAGTTCTCATTTTGTTCCTATGGAGTGGTCAAATAACTCATACATATTTCATTCTTCTGTCGAGGTCATTGACCAGATGCAATCAACTTGTCCAGTGGCACCCCCAGCACAAATCCCTAAAGCAACAGAAAACTGTAGTGCTCCGCAGCAGTGGGGAAACATGTTCTCTGTGTTTCTTAAAATCTGGTAATGGTGAAATTCTTAGCAAACCAAAGTCTAATACTGATTCTTTCTTCTGTTTTCTGTAAAGGTGCCTTGGCAATGTAATGGTCATTCTGAGTCACTAGTGTATCAGGGTATGTTTGGGAAGAGTCCTGGTTCTGCCAGGAAAGGTTCTGTCAAAATTATTTTAGCTGCCCATACTGGGAATAGGCTCAAATAAAATAACAATATATAACCTTGCATCATCTTACAAACTGCCAGCAGATGGTGTGGCAGATGTCAAGTCCTACCTACTTATTACATTACTTTTTACATCTGTATGACACCATGTAGACGTCCAGAGACCTGAAGTGATGCACTTGCCTGAGCACAGAAATCAAATCATAAAAGAGCCAGTGCTTGCACTATAACAATGTAGACATATTGGTACTGTGCCTGAGTGTCAAAGTTGGTGGTATTATCATAATTAGCTGTGTTCTGAGCATGTCTGGGATTATATTTAATTATACAGTGTACCATTTTACCTAAAGTAAACCAATGTTTTATTAAACTAACTGGAATTAGATTTCTCCATTTAAAGTGTTTCTAATTTAAAAGGTTCATTTTGGAAAGACTCTTCAAAACTGAGCTAATTAGCTGGGATTGCCTATTTGAATGCTGAACAAAATGCATGAAATTTGTACAAAATAAGTTAAAAATAATTGAACCAGCTGTAAAAAAAAATATTAGTTTTTCTATGATTGCTCATGCAGAATATTTTTTGGTAAAATTATTTTATAAAGCAGTCTATCAGTTTTTCATATACTTACAATAATATGCTCATCTAATTCTAAAAGCAAATGTTGATATTTATTACTGAACTGACTCACTCAAAAGAAAACCCCAAAGCAAACAAACACAAAAATCAGAACCCAGACCCTTTTTCCCCAAAATTTTCAGTGTATGAATGGATTATACAATTTATAAATGGATTACAATTTGAGAAAGCTTTCTGAAAATATCCTCTAAATTACTTAGATTTTCTTTCCCTTTATGAATCCTATCTGTAAACCTGTTTCTGATGAGAAGTAACTATAGTAACATGTTCATCTGATTTACCTTTAATCATGAAGTTGTAACACTTTGGGGCTCATAAGAGTCAACTCATACATTATCATGAACAGCAGCTAGTTCTTCAGGTCCTCATATTTGTCAGGAGGCACTGAGGGATGAATGCTCCTTAAACAGTGAGGGGAGACAAGGAGTACACCCCAACCAGAAGGCCTTTGAGTGGGACTGGACTGAAATACATCACCCCAGAGAGGCTGGGTAGGGCCAGTAAGGGCTGGTAGAGCCCTCATGGCCCTGACAGTATTCCTCTATAATATTTTAGTTGTTAGCATATTGACATTATTAAAACTCTATGTAACTGTAAGAATGTTCTTATATTGTTGGTTTTTGTTATCTACAGTATAATTTTTAAAATGGCATCAAAAATCACTGTAAACTGAAGTTTGCATCAAGAGAGTAACAGATCTGGTCATCCAGAAAGAAAATTACCCAGTGGTTTTATGCTTTAGGTATATTTGTATTCCTATGACTGATATTCATTGCCCTTTATACTCTTACAGATCAATAATTCCACTGATTTCAGCTAAGTCTTCCCTGAATGTCTAGATCCTCTGAGTAGACTATATTTGAACTCCTTGAACCTCTGTCTTTAGGCACTGCCTGTGTAAAATAAAGGGCAGGTAAACCATGTAGATGAAATGCTGGACTGCTTAAATTGATAGGAGTTTTGCCACTGTGTTTTCTTTGGTCCAGAATTTAGGCTTGCTGCTCTGTATTTTTCATCCAGAAACTGAGGAATATAGATTTAAGTTCTTAACTGCTTCATCCCTCTTTTTTATCTTTTATATAAGACAAGGAAAGAAGAAGAAGGAAGGCTTGGCTCACCTATCTTTTCATTATCCTGTATTTCAGAATTTGATGTTCAACGTTCTTTTTTAAAAATTAGAACCTGAGACGCATATTTTAGCCTGAGATTTGTGTTAAGTATTTTCCTATGGTGAAAGGAAAGAAACCTTCAGATCAGATTGGGATAAGTTTTTGTGAGTGTAAGTTCCCAAACTTTTGCTAAACTGGCAAAAATAGGCATGGCAGTATCCTCCCTTGCTAAGGGTGAGACTATTCTAACTGAGAAGACTTTTCACCAAGTAGTGACTAAGCAAAAGTGAAAAGGGCTCCTTAAAAGCCTTTGGCCTTGCAGATGCCTATTAGGACACCTGCCTTTCCCAGAGCAGCAGTTACCTGGACTAAAGATTTTCAAAGGAGCGTAAGGAAAGTGGAAATCAAGTGTTGAGAAAAAAGTCCTTAGCAGCTGCTTTTGTTGCCAGAAGCTCCCTTGATTGCATCACGTTTAGCTCAAACTAGTAAAATTGAACACTGTGTCTCACTGATAATTATAGCTTTTTATCTAGAAGATGGACAAGCCAAACAGTGACTTTCATCTGCCAGACTCTGTGATGCAGAGCTAATTGGCAGGATGTTAGAGAGGTCATAGCATAGTCCAGTGAGAGATTAAATACACCTGAACTCTTTGAAATTAACTCAGAATCATTTCAGACTTCCCAGGGAACCGATTATCATTTAAAGTTAATAATCATAGTGAAAACAACTGGGAAGAGTGTTTCTCTTTCTACAAGAAAGCCCTGGATTCAAAGGAAAGGACTGTAAGGTCTGGAAAATTTTAATGAAAACCTAAAGCATCATTCAGGTTAAAATTAAATCTTTATCTATAAAGATAGATATAGTGATATAGTCTCTTTAAGTCCTTTCCTTCTCATCTAAAAAACTTTCAAGAAGAGCAAGAACCAATATATTAAGAGACATACACAAGAGGTTTATTTAAAATTATATGCTCAGTCCAGGGATGACCAATAATGGATGCCCGGGGAAGAATCTAAGAACATAACAAGTATATAATAAATTTCCCAAATATCTTCCTAGCCCTTAGTCATTCCTACCTAAGACACATCCCCAGGTGTTTCTGTCAGATGACTTACTGCTGTTGGATAAACATACATAGGCATACTGAGTGCTAGCAAACTGCCTGAAGCGTGGGGTTTTAGGTGATTCCAGGGAGAAAAGTGCCTCTCTTCAGCAGCAGTCACAATCCTACTTTTTCTGTTCTCTCATGCACTCACCCCACTCCAGTGAGAGCATGACTAGTGAGCTTGCTCTTTTTTTCTTAGGCTATTTCTCTTGGCTCTCTGTTGAAGCTCTTCCCCTTTCCTGTGCATCTGTGCTTCCCCTGGAGGAGTGCATCTGGCTCCTCATTCTTCAAGAAGCAAAATTCAATTATTTCTGAGATTTTTTTATGCTGGCTTTGGACACAGGATAAGCGTCAAATGCTTAAACCTAGCTGGATGCTGAGAGCCGTGTAGTCATCCTGCAAATTGACTCCAAAATTGTTAAAACTGTATTTAACATCGTAAAGTGTTTGTCTCCTTGCTGTATATTTGATCCCTAATAGTACCTCTAAGGTACTACTGGCAGTGGATCAGGGTTCTCTGTTAGATCTCACCTTCCAGTGCTCTCTTTCATTGTTGTTTTGGGAGTAAAAATTCTCTTTATCGTCAAAGGAATTCATTTCTGTGCTTGTAAGGTTTCAGTAAGTGAAATGCAAATATTATAGATTGTGCAGATTAATAGAATAATGCAATATACTGTTGGTTAGGTAGTTAGAAAAGTAAAGGTTAACAATATATGGGAAAGGCTAGTGAAACAGATTGGTGTTAAGGTTTTTTGAATTTGGAACTTAATAATATTGACAGGAAATTAAATCCAAATTAAATAAATCAAGTTCAAATCTGATTTCTAAAGCAAGGATTGTATGCACAAAGATTTCAAGTTTAAAATAGTATTCTTGGTATTCTTTAATATAAAATTTTGACTTTTAAAATATTAATGAAATTATAAGAAAGGCCTATTATACTTGACACAACTTCCCTCTCAGCATGCATGTTTATATTAAGTTCTAACTTAATTTTACCTCAATTTTTTGTTCTCTCATTTATTGTCTCATACATGTTTCCCAGGATAGCCCACTGGTCTTACAGTCTGACAGAAATGTAACAGTGAATGCAAGAAATCACATGGGACAGTTAACTGGACAACTGACAGTAGGTGAGTGTTCTTTATTGACTGTTATATTTATCAGTTTAGCTTTATTAATAGGTTTCATTAATTAACATCACATATAAAATATTCCCTGAAAAGCCATGGAATAAAATCTCATCACCATATTCAAGCAAAACCCACTGCATACAATGGATCATAAGAGCATGATTCAGCATTAGCTCAAGGAAGAAAAAGTAGAAATGCCTCAAAATAGCTAAAACAGCTTAATGAAAAGTTATTATTTTTGAGACTACTGTAACAAAACAAACTGAAAAAGCCTCAGAAAAATATGTTTCAACAACACTTTCAGTGGGAAAATAACCATAATTTTCTTACAATTTCTGTCAGTCTTCCATTACTTCAGTGGTAATTGCTTTGTCCCTGTCACTTTTGTAAGGCGTTTGTATCAGTACAAATTCAAAGTAGTTGGAGTAACAGAATGTAAAAAACCAGAAAAAAATCCCAAAAATCGAAATGCTTTCCTAGTCACTGCAAAATTTAAATGAAAAGTTAACATACTGGCAGTCATTCATTAGAATGGATATTTCACAAAGTATAAAATACAGCTGTTCCAAATGAAATAGAAATAAAAAATCCTTTACTTATCTTACTTATCTGTTTCAATTACCATATACTTTCCCCTGCTTTTATGAAGTTTACTGTGTTATCTTTGGTTTTAGTACAAATCATACTTCTTGCGTTAATAAATATGAAGTAATATTTTTTATATTTTCTGAAATAGGAGAGTACTGATATTAATTTATTTTTAAGAATATTAGGAAAAAATTCACTGAAAAGTAATATATTCATTCTGATACAAAACAATATTTATTGACTGGGAATGAGATAAAAAATATAACAACATACATGTGTAAGACCTTAGTGTATAAAATTCAAGGAGACACCCCTTAGACTCTATGTGTTTTCATTTTTTTCACTTTACTTCTGGATTAAGATGTGTTTTATTCATTGTTTTTTTCTCATGTGCTGGGGGTATGCCCACAAACAATTTTAAGTTAAACTCTAGTTGTAATCTATACTAAGTTTTCATACTGACTGGAGACAGTGGCTTCTGGTTGTAAAAATCTTTGGCAAGTGCACACAGTAACACACCATCTGCACTGATTTCCCTGAATGACCACATTGAATGTGTGTGCAAGGGTAACCAGACTTGCTA